>NC_056726.1:961877500-961997500 GCF_019279795.1 Protopterus annectens
TGCCTGCTCGCACTGTCCGTTTTTTATTTTTTTATTAAAGGCACATGGAGCTGCTAGTTTGGCATCTTTGGCGTCCTCAAACAACCCTGGAATTAGCTCTGTTTTCCTGTTATAATTGCATGCTCACATTGTCCATTTTTAGTAAGGGCATGTGGAGCTGCTAGTTGGCGTCCTCAAACAAATCTGGGTATCAGCTGTTTTTTTTTTTCTGTAATAAATGCCTGCTCGCACTGTCCGCTTTTAGCAAGGGCATGTAGAGCTGCCTGTTGGCGTCAGGAACTGACTCATGTTCCACCAAGTGTGTAATCTGCATTGCTTGTGTGTAGTGTACAATACAGACGTTATATTAGTTAAAATATAATAGTTATATTTGTGTGTAGTGCACAATACAAACGTTATATTAGTCAGTTGTTATATTGTTATTATTCTTTTATACAGTTTGTAGAAAACAGCCATTATTTCCCTCTCTATAGAATTTGAATTAATCAGTAGTACTAAGTATCTGGACATCAGTATAGTTTAAGTGAAGTGTACAATACTAATGTTATATAGTCATTGTTATATACCCTAAAACACATTACACTAGAGTCTGTTTTTATCCTGTGAAGTCCTACATGGGTTTCTGATTGTATATGTAGCAAAGCAATACATATTTGTATAGAGTGTTTCCTTGACTTCTTGCTTTTTTGATTGACTGCACTTTTGCCTGCACTGATTGTACCTTTTCCTGAACTCCATCCAGCAATGTTGAATTAACTCATAAATGTAGTTTTTGATATTTTGCTTAGCCACAATGTCTGGTCTACCTACTAAGGTCAATTGTCTCGTTTTTCTCTACTACTTTTAATCTTGCTCCCTCTTCATTCCCTGCTCTCCAGCTTGCCCTCCTTCCACTAGAGGCTGAAAATTTGGATATCTGGAATCTCTGGACCCTTCCATTTTACCTGCGGTCTCACCTCTGAGCTCTTCCAAGAAAGGAAGAAAGAAAGTATGTGTTCACCTAAACCTGGCAGACAAGCTGACATTTAAGATTATTATGTCTTGTAGCCTATAATTGTTAGTTTTTAGCCAGGACTGCCAGCAGCCATACCCTCCTCTGTACTCAGTGGTCCAATTTCAAATTACTCCCATCCACTTTCCTATCTTGCTATCCTATAATTTGCATCACCTAAGTTTTGTTGTCTATAACCTGCTCCTGCTATCCTATACATTTCTTTAAAACATTCTGCTGCCCATACCTTGCCCCATCCTTTCTTCATATATCTTTTGCTCTTCTGTAATCACCTCTTTCCTTCTCCGAACAGTACTACTTCACTTTATTATTCTTTACTCACCTGCACTTTTCTCTTACCTGAGCAGTCTGCAATCCACTGATTGTTCATCCTGAGCTGTTCTACTCTTTTGTCTCCCCTAAATACATTCACTCACCTATTTTCCTCCATCCCCCTCCTTTATACCTCTGTGTTTCCCTATTCTGCTCTGTCCCTTTTTTAGCCTTTTCATCACATTGCCAAATACCTTTCCACTTCCTGTCTTTGCAATCTGTAGCCCCTCCCCACTTTTTACCTGCTTTTACCCCTTCCCTCCTCCCCTCATCTACCTCACTTCCTCCCTAATTCTATATCTACTAGTTGCCCCTGTTGGCGCCATCTTTACTACCTAGGACCTCCCTGGCTGCTGTGTGCTCCTGGCCCCAGCGTCTTCAACGTTTGTAAGTAATCTATTGTGTTTTCTCACTATTTGTTGTTGGTTAACTGTATGATTTATATAACTACTTTCTCAAATTAAGCTTTCTATCACCAAACGATTGAAACCTTTTGTGGTGGCTGGCTTGTACCTTCCACGCACTTCTTGTTTAAGCGTTTTTCACATTCAAGCGCTATAGGCGTCCTCACTCAACCCCGAGTGTTTGCCGCTGTACTTTAACTTCAAGTTGTTTGCCGTGCCCGTTTTTACATCGAGGGCTTATGTCATACATGTATTAGCCACTTGCAACAGCTCCAATTGTCTGTTTGCTTCACATAATTCTTTCCTGGGATCTCCCTATTTAATTATACCAAGACCGGACCACTGTACCTTGATAATGGCTGCTTGTACTTGCAGCGCATTACCTGCTTAGCATCTTCCTTGTGGATCTTCTAGTTGGCGTCCTCATACAACCCTGGGAAGTAGCTCTAATTCGTAATAATTGCCTGCTCTCACTGTCTGTTTTTAATAATGGGCATGTGGAGCTGTTAGTTGGCGTCCTCAAACAACCCTGGAATTAACTCTATTTTCTGTAATAACTGCCTGCTCGCACTGTCCGTTTTTTAGTTAGGGCATGTGGAGCTGCTAATTGGCGTCCTCAAACATCCTTGGAATTAGCTCTACTTTCTGTTACAAATACATGTTTGCACTGTCCGTTTTTTTAGTAAGGGCATGTGAAGTTGCTAGATGGCGTCCTCAAACAACCCTGGGAAATAGCCCTATTTTTCTGTAATTTCATGCCTGCTCGCACTGTCTGTTTTTTAATTTTATAGGCACGCGGAGCTGCTAGTTTGGCTTCTTTGGCGTTCCTCAAACAACCCTGGAATTAGCTCTATTTTCCTGTTATAATTGAATGCTCACACTGTCCGTTTTTAGTAAGGGCATGTGGAGCTGCTAGTTGGCGTCCTCATACAAATCTGGATATCAGCTGTTTTTTCTGTATTAAATGCCTGCTCGCACTGTCCGCTTAGCAAGGGCATGTAGAGCTGCCTGTTGGCGTCAGGAACTGACTCATGTTCCACCAAGTATTTAATCTGCATTGCTTGTGTGTAGTGCATAATACAAATGTTATATTAGTTAAAATATATTAGTTATAATTGTGTGTAGTGCACAATACAAATGCTATATTAATCAGTTGTTATATTGTTACTTTTCTTTTATACAGTTTGTAGAAAACAGCCATTATTTCCCTCTCTATAGAATTTGAATTAATCAGTAGTACTAAGTATCTGGACATCAGTATAGTTTAAGTGAAGTGTACAATACTAATGTTATATAGCCATTGTTATATACCCTAAACCACATTACACTAGAGTCTGTTTTATCCTGTGAACTCCTACATGGTTTCTGAATGTATATGTAGCAAAGCAATACATATTTGTATAGAGTGTTTCCTTGACTTCTTGCTTTTTTGATTGACTGCACTTTTGCCTGCACTGATTGTACCTTTTCCTGAACTCCATCCAGCAATGTTGAATTAACTCATAAATGTAGTTTTTGATATTTTGCTTAGCCATAATGTCTGTTCTACCTACTAAGGTCAATTGTCTCATTTTTCTCTACTACTTTTAGTCTTGCTCCCTCTTCATTCCCTGCTCTCCAGCTTGCCCTCCTTCCACTAGAGGCTGAGAATTTGAATATCTGGAATCTCAGGACCCTTCCATTTTACCTGCGGTCTCATCTCTGAGCTCTTCCAAGAAAGGAAGAAAGAAAGTATGTGTTCACCTAAACCTGGCAGAAAAGCTGACATTTAAGATTACTATGTCTTGTAGCTTATAATTGTTAGTTTTTAGCCAGGACTGCCAGCAGCCATACCCTCCTCTGTACTCAGTGGTCCAATTTCAAATTACTCCCATCCACTTTCCTATCTTGCTATCCTATAATTTGCATCACCTAAGTTTTGTTGTCTATACCCTGCTCCTGCTATCCTATACATTTCTTTAAAACATTCTGCTGCCCATACCTTGCCCCATCCTTTCTTCATATATCTTTTGCTCTTCTGTAATCACCTCTTTCCTTCACCGAACAGTACTACTTCACTTTATTATTCTCTACTCACCTGCACTTTTCTCTTACCTGAGCAGTCTGCAATCCACTGATTGTTCATCCTGAGCTGTTCTACTCTTTTGTCTCTACCCGCTCCGTTCGCCCTGCGGGCTCACTCCGCTCCCCTACCCTACCCCCAAATTCCACCCACCCCCACTCCACCTACATTTATTACTCCAGTTAACCCCTCCCCTCTCTATCCACACCAATCACTAGCCTTCCCGCCATTCTCCTCTCCTCCCATCAATCACAGGCCACTCCCTTTAAATACATCCTCCTATCCTCCCACTTAGTAAAATCACTCCCTACACAATTTACACCACAATTACTTCCCTGCTCTCTGTCTCTTTCTCTCACCCTACTTTTCCCTCCATTCTTCCTTATCTTTCTTTCTCTACCCACTCACATTATGTACTCTCCACTCTTTCTCACTCTTCGAATCCCCTTTATCGCGCTGTTAATTCTAATTCCACTGCACCTTACCTCCTCCTATACCTCCTCTTCTCTTCCCCATTCTTTTTGGTATCACCTCTCAACTTCCATTCCAAATTCTAACCACTCCACAACTCACTCCCATACCATATCATCCTCTCTATTACAGCATAATCCTCTCCACTACTTCAAACCAAAGATCCTACCCATCTCTACAATACATTACTCTCCCAAGGCTCTAATCTACTGCACACAAGAGTCAAAAGGCAAACTAAATATCCTACTATTTTCCTTTTTCTTCCACCTACTCCATTCAGGAGATATCCACCCAAACCCTGGACCTAGCACTACTAACAATCTCTCCTTCCCAAAATGCACTACTAACAATCTCTCCCTCCCAAAATGTAGCAAAACCACCAATCTCAAAAGCCTAAAAATAGTTACTCTCAATGCCCAAAGTCTAAGGAATAAATCTACTCTATTCCACGCCTGGCTTCACCATAACCTTCCTGACATTGTAGCCATCTCTGAGACTTGGCTAAAACCTACCATCTCTGACTCTGAAATCCTTCCCCTGGTTTTCAAGCCCTTCGATCTGATCGCTTAAACAGAAAAGGTGGAGGAGTAGCCTTGATATTCTCCAATTTACTCCCCATTACTCCTTACCCAAACCCTATTCCACAGTTTTACAATGCTGAACTAGTTATAGGTTTACTACAAATGAATACTCACAAAAGTATCTGCTTCATCTCCCTCTATATTCCCCCAGGTAATAATGCTATCACCCTTGAAGAAATCCTCCAGTGGGTCTCAACTAATATTAACCTAGAGACCTATATTTTAGGGGATGTCAATATCGATTGGAACAAAGTTAATAACCCAAATTCAGCCATAACTGTCAATCTTTACAACTTTACTCAATTAACCAATTCTATTACCAGACTCAACAAGAGCAATCCTCCAGGATCTACACTTGACTGGATCTTAGCTACCCACCCTAATAATATCTTGGACTCAGGAATCCTTCTCGACTCTTTCAGTGACCACCTGCCAGCCTTCATCCACCGAGCAACCCAGTCTTCCCCCCTCCAGCATCAATACCTACATACACACAACCTTACTCACTTTAATCCTGTACCTTTCTCTAATACCCTCAAACAAACTAACTGGAATAATCTAAAGTCTTTACCACTTGATAATGCCATCGAAACTGTTAACTCTACCTTCCTAAATATACTTAACACCCAAGCACCTCCTCGAACCATAAGAATCAAATCTAAATTCACACCATGATTAACTAGGGAAACCAAAAAACTCATGTGACAGAGAGACAAATGCTGGAAACTATCTCAGCATAATAAACATCCTGAGACCCTACTTCAATATAAACAACTTCGCAAGCTTACTAAAAGACTTATATACAAAGACAAACAATCCTACTACATGACTCTCCAAGCCAACCATTCTAATAACCCCAAACAATTTTGGAAGTCCATTAATTCTCTTCTCAACCCTGGCACCAAAAATAATCCTTGCCCTGATACTACCAAATCCGACACAGAAATTGCTACTCTTTTCAATTCCTTCTTTATTAATTCTATAGCTGAACTAAATAAGTCCTTCTCTATTAACCCATCCTCACAGTTCAGTCACTCTACCCCAGCCTCTAAACCCAATCCTCCCACCACTTTTCAACTCAAACCAGTCTCTACCTCATATATAAAACAACTTCTCAGCAAACTGAAACCTTGCTCAAATGCCCCAGATAATATTCCATCTAAATTCTTACAAATTGCTGCAGATGGAATCGCTCTCCCTATTAGCATCCTAATCAATTGATCCATACAGGAATCATATGTCCCTAAGCTGTGGCATACTGCCTTTATACACCCCCTTCATAAGGGTGGTATAAACAATAATACCTCAAACTTTTGTCCCATAGCCATCCTCTCCCCAGTATCAAAAATACTGGAAAAATACGTTCATGTTCAGCTAATGCTTTTCCTTACTAAAAAACACCTCCTCTCTCACACCCAACATGGTTTCTGTCCTGGCCATAGCACTATAACTGCTCTACTTTCATTCCTTGATATAGTCAATCATGCTCGTGACTCTTGCAAAATAATTTAAACAGTCCTACTTGATCTCTCTAAGGCTTTTGACACTGTCTCCCATACTCATCTCCTTAGTCACCTCTCTAACCTTAACCTCTCTGACAATACACTATCCTGGTTCTCAAGTTACCTTTCCAACAGATCCCAAGCTGTAAAATGGAGAAAAGGCACCTCTAACTTCCTTCCTACCCCCACTGGAGTTCCCTAAGGTTCCATTCTTGGCCCCATGCTTTTCAATATCTTCATCAATGACTTCCACTCTGCTATCCCAAATACTAAAATTGTACAATACACCGACGACTCCACCTTAATCTGCTGTGCCACCAATCTCCCTGAACTTCTAGCACACACACACAAAATGCCTTCTCTGCCACTGAGAACTGGATGCTCCATAATCACTTATCTCTAAATGCAAACAAATCTAAAATACTACTCTTCCCCCCTACAAAATCCTTCCCTCTTGACAAAAAGACCTTCAAAATTAGAAGCCTTAAAAATTCTACCATAGAAATTGTCCCCCATGCCAAACTTCTTGGGGTCACTATCGATGAAAACCTAAAATTTGACATCCATGTTCAACTCAATATTATGAAAACACATCAAAAACTTGGCCTCTTATACAGAAACTTCCACTATCTCTCTCCTTCTTCTAGACAAACGCTTTCCACTACCTATCTTCTTCCCTCACTAATGTATGATGTCCCTCTATTAACTAACTTATCCGCCTCCACCTCCTCAAAAATGGAAATTTGTTATAATAAAATTTCTAAATTCACCACCAAAGCCAAACACTCCTCCCATCATTGCTCTGCCCTCCAGTCACTAAACTGGCTAGACCTCCCCAACCTTCTAGACTACCTCCAACTTACCACTGCCCACAGGCTATTATTTAACCCCTCTAAATGTCCTGCACTATCCAACATCCTTCAACCATATACCCCCAATAGGCCACTTTGTTCGGCCCACCTAAACCTACTCAATGTCCACAAACCAAAACGACCTGCCAGGCAGCACCTCCTTTCTTTTTCCTTAGCCAAAAAGTGGAACTCTCTCTCTTCTTCTTTAAGATTGACAGAAAATCCTAATAATTTCAAAACACTACTCCATTCCTACCTGTTTTCTAAGTGGAAGTGCAATTGCACTTTCCCCACCTAGCCTCCTCACTGTACATATTAACAGTAATGCTATTCAATTTCTTACTACTGTCAACCTTGTTCATATCTACTTATTGTTACTGTTGTCCTGTGTATATATGTAAATACTGTAAATAGTTTGCTCTCCCTTTATTTCCCCTCCCTAACATTTATGCTTGTTCTACCACTCTGCCATTACTAGACTCAGACTCTTTGTAATCTTTAATCATCCATTTCAATATATGAATAATATGTTATGTAAACACCATTCCTTTTATTGCCTCTGTATCACAAATTACCAGCATTCATACCATGTAGACTGACGGTTGCATCCTTATGTATCTGTACCTTGAATCTTATGTTAATTTTTATCTTTTGTATTTTGTTTTTATCTTTTTACCTTTGTATCTTGTAATGTGGAGCTTTTCTCCCCGGGACTCCACTGAAAATGGGCTCCTGAGCCCATTGGACCTCCCCGGTCATCAAACTGAAATAAATAAATAAATAAATGATAAATGTATGTATACATATATGCATACTATATATATATATATATATATATATATATATATATATATATATATATATACATACATACATACATATTTTGACATACATACGTATCCATATGATAAATACATATCAACATGTTTGTTTACCATACTGTATACACTCACTAACATACTGCTAAACATACATAACTGTGAAACCTACTTTGTACATTGCACTACAACCTACATTCAACCTACATTGATATGTGCACATAGATGCTCTCACATACAAATGTATGTACATCCTTCACTGATAGTTGCTGTATGTCCCCTGCCCTTTGCACATCTTCATATACATATGGATACAGACCAATGACATATATGGAGGGTTCACAGTATGCAGACCTTTATAGTATTACTTTACATTACCTGTGTTTGTCACAGCTGCTTGTGTAGCCATCTGGTTTTGTGTCCTGCTGCTCCACTTGCCAGTTGTCAGCTTTCAGGTGGCTGTTGCTGACCAGTTTTGTTTGTGTATTTTAATTTTGTTTTTCTCTGTCTCTGTCTCTGTCTCTCTCTCTCTCTCTCTCACTTTCTTTGTCTCTCACTTCCTCCTCAGGGTGCAATGAAAGTATTGCATGTGTGGACTGGGAGTACAGCATGCTTTTGTAGGTATCTGCATATGTCCATGTGATGGCCTCTGCACCAATTGTTAGCCAGTATTTGTTAATTGCATGCAGCCAGTTGTGTACTGAATCCAGTTCTCACTGTGATTTCAGAACAGTGCTATAAAAAGGTATGCGAGATAGGCGTAGCCCTTTCAGATTTTAAGGGCAGGGACCATGCTGGTATGCTGTGGACAATGTTCTGTGAGTGTAAAGGTTGGTATCTCTCTCATATTTCCAGCTGTGTTGTAGATTAACATTTCTCCATTCATTTATCCAGTTTCTTGTACTAACTGTGTGTGTACACTGACACCTACGACTACTACTACTGTTAATGTGTGTGTGTGTGTGCTTTCCTGTGGGACATGTGGTGTAACTGGTGTATAGCAGTGCCTCTTGCACTTTGTTGCTATGGCTTCAATATTTGCCCTTTACAGTCACTACTTGTATGCCTGCTAGGTGTCCTGACTGTAGTGTGCTACTGTGGCTTTCCTATTTTCCATGTACATTCACACCTTGGAATGCTTGATATATCTGCTAGGGTGTTACAGCATGCAGTGTGGTCTGGCCATGGTGTGGGCCTTGACATCTATTAGGGTATTTGAGTATGCTGCTGAGCAGGCCCCAGACACTCTCAGGTGCATCTGTTATCTGCCTCATGGAATGGTACATATCAGTGGGGTACACCCATTAAATTGTCTGGTATGCTGCAGTTGTGACTGTGGGATAGCATGAGCATATGTATTACTACACTTTTTCTGCCATGCAAGTGGTGCATACTTTCAGGACTTCATAGTTACCATTGCATGTGTTGTAACACCTTTCTGCCTACTGTTTGTACATTTCACATGGAGTCTGTGGGGCATTCCTGTAACTCAGTCACTGTTGCTATGTCTAGGCTCTTAACTATTCATATATGGTGGTGTCAAACCTCTCGTGTACAAATATTTGCAGGTCGTCCACATTTCTGCCTCATATTTTGGTCAATATCTCATGCACAGCTTTTGCTGGCAAATCACTCTGGCCTCAAGTCAGAATATAGTGACAAACATTTAAGTTTCAGACTTCATACCCTTCCAAACATCCCACAAAATGCAGAACCTGTTACTCTCTGAACTGTCTAAGTTTGTTTTAACATTTTTTGTAATGTGTCCCTGGTTTTGGCCCTTTGCTCCACATATTTTCTTACTTGGTCCAGATGTGTTCCTGTAACAGTTTGTGGGGTATGGGCAGTGATTATCCTGCTGTGAGTATGTGTGTGTGGCTTGCAAGGTGCTACAGTGACATTATTACCTACTAGCTACCAACTAACATGGCTGTTTCTGTTCACACACTACTATCATAGATATCCACTAGATTTGACAGTAAATATACATGACATGCTTTGTGTACTACACATCCTATATTCCCTTTACATTCATTCCTACTATTACATGATATATTTATTTTAGCACAATGTTCTTGTATAACAGTCATGTAGACTAGTGTTTCCTGGGTTCAGGACTGACAGTGGGATTTTATTTTGCTTTTGAACTGACTACAGGACCTGTCAATCAGAATGACTAAGGCACTTTTAAGCAGTTGTAACCGGGTTAGCGCTGGTTTGCGTGGAGCTCACACATGCGCACTGGCATTTAGCTCCACGCACATACGTGCACACCCGCTTACAACCGCTTAAACGTGCTTACTCTTGCGCACACCCACGCTATATTCTTTGAAAGAAATGAAAGTGGGGAGACAGGAAAGTGGTGAAAAAGGGGTCACAAAGAGGGTAAGACAGTAGGGAAACAAGCTTGGGATTTGCAGGAGGGATGTAGGTAAGGCCCATAGCTGCCCATTTCTTCATCAGCAACAGCTGTGCATATGTATCTAATTTGGTATGACATTTGAAACCTTCCACCCTTGAGAGAGGTGTCAGGAAAACAATAATACTTGTTGTACAGCCAATTGTAATTGATAGTTTCCATGTCCAGCAGACATGTGTGCGGAATGGGCAGCTATGTATGGGGCATAATTTTTTTGTGGGTACAGAGTGCCCTTTTTTCTTTTTTTTTTTTTTTCAGGTGAGAGTGGTATGTCAGGTGAAGGAAGTCGGTATAGCTGGGGAGGTAGGTTGGGTAGGCCAACAGACAAGACAAACAAGACGCATACATGGGCGGTGTATGACACGTGTGGGGGGGTTACACAATTGACGGGGACGGAGGTTTGGATATCCAGAGCCCATGAGCCCACAGATGGCAACAGTGGAACTAATATTCCCACCCATGGGCAGTTGCCACTGTTCCTTCACTGCACAGGATGAGGCTGTGCTGGGGGCTGTGTAGGCCGGGCAACAGGCATGCCCGTAAGTTGTGCCACCTGTGCCTCAAGCTGGCGTAGGGGCCCAAGAACAGAGTCCCGGATCTCCCTACGCACCACAGTTCGGACGCTACGGAGGGTGAGTGGTGGTTCTCCTCCAGCCACGCTTGCAGAAGGGGGACGGGCCCCATCCCCTGCAGCGCTTCCACCCGCAGGTGGCACAGGGCCACCGGAGGAGGGTCCAGATTGGGCACTAGTGCCAGTTGCACTCGCCAGCTGAGGTGGGAGAGGTGGGTCCACTGGAACCCACCTTCCCTGTCGTCCTATGTTTTGCATTATGTCATGACAGTTTGGGTTAGTAACATACAATACCATTCGCAATTAGGTGTAACAGCATGCATTAGTATTCCCGTTAACCAAACACCCAGATATTCACACTATTGAACAGCGAGCATAACACATGCATAATTTGAACAGCAATACACAGTCCAACAACATGCAGGGTTGATTGATGGCAACAGGCAATCAGGTTTGGATGTATGAACAGGGCAGATGCATCAACGTACATGCAAATATTTATGACCCAACAGGACAAATGTCCAGGGGTGTTAATTGTGATTGCACATACCAATTTCACTTGGAATGGATTATATGTGATTATAGGGTGGGGTGAAGAAAATATTATTAACACCTTTGAATACCAATACATATGCTGTACATTTCTAATAGCTACAGATATATACACACTACTGTTCTAACTACAGTTTCCTATATGATAACTACTTCAATTTGGTGATAGGACTGTTACTGCTACATCAATATACATTTTACTGTTATTCATACACGTTCATATCTGGCTTTGTTCAACTACATCATCCTGCTACATTTGCTTTATATAGCTATAGACAACTGTGGATGTTTGATATTTCAGAAAATCATACTATCTGCATATTGCAGACTGAGAGCAACATATCCAGATTTTGGGATACACATTCCGGCTGCAGCAACAATTTCAACACATTTCGCAGTTTGGTTCTACTTGTCACATTCATTTCATTCTGTACTGACTGCAGTATACTTTATTCAGGGGTTCTTACTACTTTATTGGTGGATTCATAATTCTTTCTCACACTCTCTCACTTGTTTTCATTATACTATTCAGGATGGTACTTACTTCTAGGCTTTATTGACATGTTTTACCTGCAGTTATTACAATCCTTTCCAGCAGTCTCACTTCTGTCATGTTTCAGTATATCAACAGGGATATATTTCACACATGTGATTTGCTCATCTTCTGCAGCTGTACTTTTCAGCCTGCTGCAGGTTGTGTACTATTATATTACAGGTGGGGCATCTTTATTTCAGACTTTATTTCATACATTTTCATTTTTCTGTTTTGATTACAGACTGCAACACACTTTTGTAATCAAGCAATACTTGCAAACACTTTTACACTGTTACTTGCACATTTTATTACTTAGTGACTACACTGCACTCTTTTGCTAACTGTCATACTTTTATATTTCTTTACAGTTACTGGGAGTGGATTACTGACCTGCCTGGTGGCGCAACCGCACCAGCCTATCACCATAGGCTCTGCAGTTTGCAGAACGGACACCTGCAGCTGTAATATAAATGAAGTAATATTGGAATACACATCTCCATAATAACAGCTAATTTAATTTCTTACATACATAATTAAATGTAACTTACTCAGTAGTGGGGCGTTGGGCATTTGCTGGGCCTCCTGGATCCAAAGGTTCAATTGGTCCTGCTTGCGTCTCTTCAGGTCCGCATGGTGGTGACGGACCTGCTCACCAGTCCTTGGAATCTCTGTGGCACTGGTGAGATCATGAGCCAACCGGTCCCACGCCTCAGCCCTATATGCTCCCCACAGGACCTGGCCCTGCATGAGTTGGGCCTCATGATTGTGGACTAGGAGCCAGACCATGTATCTGGACTCCTCAACGCCCCACCTCTGTGCTCGAAAGCAACTACCCTCACCTACTCCTGACATTCTGGCTGCAAGTCAGTTCTACAATCGTTTATGCTGTGTATTCCCGCCTATGGGGCTTATATATGCTGTTTTTCCGACACTTATCTGTGATTGGCCATTTTGGAATTTTATCAACTTCACAAAATCTGCTTTGTCATTCTCCACTTTCTATTCATTCCTATATATTTGCTTTTACTGCATTTCTAAGTACAGCTGTCGTTGCTCAGTGGTTCAGTACCTTGGCTATGGTGCATGGTATCCTGGGTTCGAACCTGGCCACTGCTTTTTATATTTTATGACTGTCTAGACAGGCTAGGGGGTGTGTCTGTGTAAAGGCAGTTTTGTTACAGCTTGCTCAACGTTGCCCGTCGGTTAGCTTGTTGGTGCGGTGCGCAGCTCTGCGCAAACGGGGTACGCTGGTTTACGCTTCATTTGGCTGTCAGCACGCATATTACACTCAGCAAAGCTAGGGGCACACAGTTTCAGCGTGTTAAACCACTGCTCACCTACGGGCACTCATTTTGCACCTGTTAAACCAATGCTCACGTACGGGCACTCATTTTGCACCTGTTAAACCAATGCTCACGTACGGGCAGATGCACTCACCTTGTTAAACTGTAGCTCAGCTATTGGAACATCTCGCATTTTTTATTGTTTTATCTCACATTTCTTCAAAATAAATGGACTATTTCATTACATTTTACATAAAATATGATTTTATATGTGTACATATTTGTCAGGGACTTGTTTCGTGCTTATTTTACTAAAATTAAAATTTAATGTTGTGGAGGCTCGAACCATGGATGCCTGCTCTTCAGCCGACGACTCTACCGCTACGCTATTGCGTCTTGGCTTACTTTGCATATTTAGTTCTTATATGCTTTTCCTTTGACTGCTAACTGTTTCTAAGCTATGGGCACGCCCGCGCAAACGAGCGCACTCACGGGCAAACATCTTTACGATTTCAAAAAAAATATATAACATGTTCATTTATATATTTTATGTTCATAGTCTGTGGGGGCATGTGTTGTGTTGTGTTTATTCACATTTCCATGCCCTTTGTCGTGGGTGCTTACTTTGGGCACTTTTACTCTTTTGGGGGTGTGTCCGCTTGCAGAGCTCGGCCTACGGACATGCCCCCTACTGTCTTCCATGGACCGTGTTAGCCTTAGGTGTGATTCAGCATGCTCTCATGAATATGCAGAGCATGCTGACATCACTCCGTTTAACTGCAGCCCCCGTGTAAGACTTATAACTCTTACACGGAGGCTTCGTGAATCCTGCCCTTAGTCATTGATGTTGCAAGTGTACATATCTATGGCTTAAAATTCAGTATCTTGAAATTCAGCATTGCAAGTTTTCAGTATAGTAGGACTCAGTCAAAAGATATATATATATATATATATATATATATATATATATATATATATATATATATCCAGTTCTTTGTTGCTAACTCACATTTCTACATTCTTATATGACCTGATATGATAGTTTAAAGGCTTGAATTGCAAAAAAAAATAAATAATTATGTTCCACTTTGACACAGTTTTTAACATGTTACTGGCAGTTTCCTTAAGAGACCAAGGTTTCAGTTAACTGCAGCTTAATTTATTGTTTTTTTTATATTACAAAATGACAATTCGTAGATTAGTATTAGGCTAACTGCTCTTGTGAGCCATTTTAAGCCTATTCAATTACCCCACATGAGTATCAAACCTTGCATCTTCTGTTTTCAAGGTAAACACCTTAACCATTATGCACCTTGTAAAAATACTCTTGTTTAAACAACACGCTGATGAAATTTGGATCACTATGGATGAAAGTGCTTAGTTTTTTTTTTGGTTTTATTTTATTGTTTAAATAAAGTTATAGTTAATTTCATCTGAGTCATTTTTCACTCAACTACTATTTAGCTTGAAGGCTTTACCAAAGCGTTTTCTTTCATTCTGCCTACAGAAGTTACAGCAAGTTTCTGCTTGTGTGGTCAGACGTTCTGGGTGGCCTGGCTAGATTCCTGATTGGTTAGAAGATTTTCAGATCATTTGGCAATTTGAGTAGAGATTCAAGAAAGAAAGGGATGTATAGGTAAAGGTCTTAAAAGATTAAATGAAAAATATTTAGCTAAGGAAGGTATAGAAAAGCCTAGGCAATTATGTAAAGATCATGTAGTTATAAGAGAATTTTTTGACAAGTGGACATCTTGGTGGATAAGTTTTAAGGAAGATTATAAAAAATGTTTCTTGAAATGGTAAAATTCAAAAAGAAAAGAGGAGAAGAACAAATACAAAGAAGTAAGCAATTGTGCTTTTAGAGATTTAGTATGAAATAAGAAATAATTTTTTTGAGACAGAGAAGGAAATATATGAGATGAATCAGAAGAAGATTAATAGGATGTTGTTTAAACAAGGGTATTTTTACAAGAGAAAAAGGAAGAGGTTGCACCATATTTTAACAAAATAGTAAAAAAAAAAACAAAAGAATAATAAGAGAAATAAGAAATGAGAGAGGAGAAAGTGTTAAAAGTCAACAAGAAATAATGAATGTAAAGAATATATAGAAAAGACATTTAAAGAAAATAAGAATGAAAGAAAACAAAAGTGGAAAGTTAAAACATTAACAAAACAGGATAATGATAATTTAGAAAAAGAAATAACATTGGAAGAAGTGAATAATGTGTTAAAATAGTAAACTTGGAATCAGCAGCAGTATTGGATGGGATATAATATTATATGTATAAAGACATGTTAGATTGGCAGAAGAAGTATTTTGCGGAGGTATTAAAGGAATGGTTAGAGGAAGGTTTTGGACAAGAAGAAATATGAGTTGGAGGTATGAAATTTATATGGAAAAAAGGGAAAAGGAGGACATAAGAAATTGGAGACCGATAGTTTTAAATAACTGAGATTATAAGATGTTTTTATGAAAGTAATAGAAAATAGATGAGAAAATTGATTTAATAAAATATTAGAAGAAACATTATCTGGGAAAAAGAGAAAAGTAAGTCAAGAGTTATTAATGATAAGAGAAATTGTAGACAATATAATAAAGAGGAAAACAGAAGCTAAAATTATGGCAGGTGACTTAAGTAAAGCATTTGACAGTTTACAACATGAGATTTTATAAGATAAGACTCCTTTATTGTTATTGCACAAGTGCAATGATATTTGTAGCAATTCGCTAAAGTGCATTCACATATGATACACATGAATAAATAAAAGAATACAATACAATACAAAAACAAATCAATATAATGCAATACAATAGAGTAAATACCTAAGTTATTGCACTTGGGTATATTGCACATGAAAGGAATAAATTAAGGTGGACAGAAATGTTAACATATACCTTATAGTGCAAATGGCTAGTATCTGTACTCAATGTCAGTATTTAGCAATGTTCAGTTCACGTATGGCCCTTTCATAGAAACTGTTCTTAAGTCTGTTCATCTGAGATGGAATGGACCTAAACTGTCTGCCAAAGGGCAGCATCTCAAACGGGTGATGTCTAGGGTGAGAAGGGTCTTTCAAGATGTTGGTTGCTTGCTGAGACAGCAAGAACTGAAGAGTTCCTCCTGAGAGGGCAGTGAGCAATCAGTGATTTTCTGGGCAGAGTTAATGATCCTTTGAAGGACCTTCCTGTCTGCCACTGAGCTGTTGGCATACCACGTGGAAAAGCAGTATGGCAGCATGCTTTCAATAAAACAGTGGTAAAAAGACAGCAGCAGCTTCTCCTGCAGATTGTTTTTCCTGAGGATCCTCAGGAAATGGAGTCTCTGTTGTGCCTTCTTGATTGCTTTTGTGGTGTTTATGGATCAAAAGAGATCTTCTGCCACATGTACTTCTAGAAATTTGAAGGCAGGAACCCTCTCCTCACAGTCTCCATTGACGCATATTGGCTTGTAATCTACATTGTGCCACCTGAAATCTATTATGTGTTCTTTTGTTTTGACAGAGTTCAGGGCAATGTTGTTCTCAGTACACCATATGGACAGTTTTTGATTTTCATCTCTATATGCTGTTTCATCTCCTCCTGAAATAAGTCCAACCACTGCGGTGTCATCCGCAGATTTGATGGTATTAGTAGAATGAAAGAAATAGCCAGGGAATTGTTATGGCTAGGGCCAATAGCCTGGTACCAACCTATGAACCTATGAGAGGGGCTACAGTCGTGGGTGTAAAGAGTATACAGAAGGGGGCACAGCACACAGCCTTGTGGGACACTGGTTTTTAGCGTGAGAGTGGAGGAGAGGTACGGGCCTAATCTAACCATCTGAGGAGAGTTAGTCAAAAAGTCTTTAATCCAAAGGCGGGTAGGTTCTGAAAGTCCTAGGCCAGTGAGTTTACTGACCAGTATCTCCAGGATAACTGTGTTAAAAGCTGAACCAAAGTCTGCAAAGAGCATCCTCATATAGCTCCCCTGCTGCACAAGATGACAAAGTGGAGTGTGTCAGGCAGTGAAAGTGGTGTCCTCGGTTGACCTATATGCTCTGTATGTATACAGGTGTGTATCCGAGATAACTGGGAGACTGTCCTTGATGTACCGCAGAACTAGTTGTTCAAAACATTTCATGATGATTGGAGTAAGTGCCACTGGACAGTAGTCATTGAGACAACTCATGACAGGTTTCTTTGGCAGTGGAATAATCTTAGTTCACTTCATACAAGATGGAATAGTAGACTTAGGCAGAGACAGGTTGATGATCTTTGTGAAGACCCCACAGAGCTGGTCCATGCATGTTTTCAGCACTCATCCCACCACTCCATTAGAGCCAGCAGCCTTTCTTGGATTAAATGCTTTGAGCACACGTCTTATA
This sequence comes from Protopterus annectens, assembly GCF_019279795.1. Classification (NCBI taxonomy): domain Eukaryota; kingdom Metazoa; phylum Chordata; order Ceratodontiformes; family Protopteridae; genus Protopterus; species Protopterus annectens. The sequence goes on from NC_056726.1 coordinate 961,895,238, forward strand.
TCATGCTCTTGTACTGTGAAGGTGTGATTATAGGAAATTGGTATAGATGACGTGAGACTGCTGTGGCCTATCTGCTTATACTTAGGCATGATTGTTCCCATCTCAAAATGGGTGAAGAAATAAAGTTCCTCTGCCATCAAAGCATTTCCATCAACAGCCATATGGTTACTGGATTTATAACTGTTGATGTGCTAAATACCTTGCCATAGTTGTCCTGAGTCCATGTTGGTGAAGTGGTCCACTATCTTCCTTTTATAGGCTGCTTTAGCCTCTCTGATGGCTTTCTTTAGTTTGGCTGTAGCCATGCTGTAAAGGACTCTTTTGTCAGACTTGTATGCTGTATTGCTGTGCTTGAGAAGAGATCTGATGTCCCTAGCCATCCAGGACTTCTGATTAGGGAACACAAGAATGTGCTTGCTGACAGTGACTTTGTCAACACAGGTTTTTATGCAGCAGAGTACCCTTGATGTGTACTCTTCCAGATACTGATCTTCGAAAATGTCCCAGTAAGTTCTTTCAAAGCAGTCCTGTAGCTGTGAGAGTGTACCTTCTGGCCATATTTTAACAATCTTTGTAGCAATCTGGTCTTTTCTCCTAACAGGAGTGTGTTCTGGAGTCAAGGTTATGAACAAATGGTCTGACTGGCCTAGATAAGGCAGCTGTTTTGCCCTATAGCCGTCCTTGATAATTAAGTAGGCCTTGTCCAGTGTATTTTCCTTCCTGTTTGCACATTTGATGTGTTGATGAAATTTGGGGAGAACTGACTTTAAGTTCATTTGAAATCACCAGCTATAATGTGAACAGCTTCAGGATGCATGTTTTATTGCAAGTTAGTGATGTCAAACAGGTGACCTAGAACTGTACAAGTATTAGCATCTGGTGAAATGTAAATAGCTGTAACTATAATAGCAGTGAACTCCTCAGGTAAATAAAATGGTCGGCATTTGATTATCATATACTCCAAATCAAGACAGCAGTAACTGTCCACAATCTTTGTGTTGGTAGACCAGCAGTTATTCACATAGATGCAAAGCCCCTCACCTCTGCTCTTTTTACAAGATAGACCACTGATTTCTTTTAAGAAAGGTTGCCGTATAGCAGACATGCTGGTGCACAGCAGGTTTCAAATGCCTGACGTTCAAATTGCTCATGAAGTTGCACCTAGTATAGTACTTTTATATGTGGTAATCGTTATATCTGATCACTTCTGTGGCTCTGCTATGCACCTAGTATAGTACTTCTATATGTGGTAATTTTTCTATCTGATCACTTCTGTGGCTCTGCTGTGCACCTAGCATAGTACTTTTATAGGTGGTAATTGTTCTATCTGATCACTTCTGTGGCTCTGCTCTACACCTAGTATAGTACTTTTATATGTGGTAATTGTTCTATCTGATCACTTCTGTGGCTCTGCTCTGCACCTATTATAATACTTTTATATGTGGAAGTTGTTCTATCTGATCACTTCTGTGGCTCTGCTCTGCACCTAGTATAGTACTTTTATATGTGGTAATTGTTCTATCTGATCACTTCTGTGGTTCTGCTCGACAGGGGCACAGGAAATTAACTTTCTTGGGTGGCGTAAGCCAGGGAACCTTCTTGGCTAGGCTTACTTAGGCCCTTGGGCCAATAGCCTAGTACCTACCTATGAACCTATGAAACTTTGAATCTATGTAATGAATAGTTTCCCCCCTATTAATGGTGTGAAATTTAAGCCTACTCAATGTTATGCATGTTCTACGGTGGGAATTATTTATACCTTGAAATGTCTGTGTGATAAATTTTATGTGGGGGGAAAGTTTGAGAATGTTTAAGGTTAGATTTCAGGAACATATCACGGACATAAGAAATGGTAATTGTGAAAATCCATCAGCAAGTCATCTTAGGAAATATCATACTATTAATTTCAAACTTTTTAAAGGTTGCATTTTAGAGCAGGTTAAGGTCTAAATAGGTGAATTTGTTCTTTTAAAGCACAAGTTACATAAGGAAGCACTTTTTTATTTTAAAATATGATACTTTAACCCCTAGAGGGTTAAATAGTGAATTTAATTGGAAGTATTTAATTAATGTGTTAATAGTTTAATTGATTTGTATATTTATTGATTGTCTTGATATTTTGTACTCCTTGAAGGCTTTGTGGCCAAGGCGGTAGAGTGAATAAATTTATTTTTTGAAAGCTGTTGGATATTTCTTTTGTGGTTTTATCAATTTATCTCAACTCTGTCCTTCTACAAGTAGAACAGATTAAGACCAATGCCCCTGAATGAAGCAGTTACATATTTCAATGCCAGTTTTCTGAAAGTTCAAAATAATTTAGCCACTGTAAAAATAAAAAAGGGTAAAATCTAGCACAGTTTCTTAGCTGTCAAAGGAGATCAAATGGGTTCATATACTGAGGCAATGAGACTTTTACTTGTGTTACATTTGTTTGGGGACACATGGCTGCAAGTGACATTCAGCTGCAGAGAAGTATGACTGTTGTGACTTCCCATGCCCACAGCTTTAACAACCATGTGCCTGGGGGCAGAACAAGTAATGAGTGTTGTGCTCAGTGTACAGTACATGCTTATGTAACTACAACATGTAGAAAGTGCTACACCATGGAGGAAATCCTGCATGCTACACATTTATGCTTCAGTGTGCATTTTAAGTAATGTTCCCTAGACATTGAGAAGGGGGTAGTGGTCCAAACACACACCAATTTTAAAAGCACTGCCCATTGTGCACTGCATTTTTATTGCCAATGACATGCCCTGTGGCTAGCCTGTTTCTGATGCCTGCTGTACTGCCTATGTCATGTAGCCTTGTGGGCCATGGACATGATTTTCCCCTTGTGCATTTGGTTATTGAAGTTTTGGGCATGGCACCACATTCTTCTCTTTGCCCACAGGGAATTCGCAGCAGCCATATTTCTCCACAGCTGAATGTCACTTTAGGCATGTGTCCCTAACCAAATACACCACAGGGAAATGTCTTGCTGTCTAGGTGCTTGAACACAAATAAGCTCCTACTGGATCATGGCTGGCTGAGAGTGCAGTTGTGCATCCCATCCTATCCCTCTTCCCAGTGCTCCCATTTCTTTTGTGTCTGTGCCCTCCCCTATTTATTTTGTCCAATGCTTCCCATCACTATTGATTTTATGTATGTCTGATGCCTCCTTCTCCATTATCTTCTACATCCCTCATTGTGTCAGAACTTTCAGTCTTGTTTAACTTCTATATTTGCTTGTTTGTGTGCCCCTGTGACCTAACCTCTTATCTCCTTACTACCCTCCCTAACCTACCTTCTTTTCATAAATATAAATTAGCATCTGACCCCAAAAGACGTTTCTTCTTTCCCCACCTCCATTCAGCTCATTCCTGAACTCTTTACCTTATGTTATTCCCTTTGCTTGCTTGCTCCTCCCCTTTTACCAATTTCCTATCTTTCCATTTACAACCATTGATTTGTTCAAAAAATAGATCAGTACACAGGCTTCATGGCCCTTTAAGGCAGCCATACAGTTTCTCCTTTTTGCTGCTACTGTGAAGTTGTGATTGTGCAGATCTATTTTATAGATGCTATCACAATAATATAACTGTGCCAACAAACAGCTAAACTATAAATCAAAATAATAATAAGCCACATTGTATGCAATTGAACAAAGTCATTTATTCCAAACCAAATAAAAAACAGTATGTGCTTTCATCAAAAGATACAGTAGTCAGAACTTCATCGGAATGACTTTTTATTTTATAGACACTTATAATAAAACTGTAGTTGAATGTATTTCTAAATTGTCAAAAAATATATTATATTATTAAAAATAAAAAATCCAAGCCATTTTGTATCACTTTGTGAAAAATCAACTGTATAAAAAATAATCAGAATACCACAGTTAATTGTAGCACAACTATCTTGGTAAAAATATTCTTGATATGAATTTCCTATTGCATCTTTTGTGCTACAGTATGACTGAAGTTGTATACATTTTAAACAACAAAATTATATTCTATTTCTCTATATTTATATTTAACTGTGGTATTCTATTTTTATTATAGTGTTTATAAAGTTTTTAAAAAAGTTTTTAAAATAAAATTTTATATATATTAAAACAATGTTTATAGACACTACCTATTACTATTTCCTAAATGTCATTTTCTTCTTTAACATCTATAAAACTACGGGTCTGTTCTTTAATTATATTGTCAAATTTAGTACTTCCCAACTCTATCATTAATCAATAAAAGGTTTGCCTGTGCCCCATTGAATTTTCATATAATTCTGCAAAAATATACTCTGGCATTGGAACCGTGGTCTGCAGCAGTTGTTCCAAAAATATCATGCCTATGTATTTTTTCTTTCTTATGATTATTGTATGCAAATTAGCCAGAATATAAAAAAAAAACTGAATTGGATGTATATCTTCCCATAGTTTAGATGTAACTGTTTCCTGGCAAGCCCAGTAGGTCACTTTTAGCATTTACATCGTATTTTGGGAATAAACCTTAGTAATTATATGATTTTAGATTTTTCTTTTTTTATAAAGATTCTGCATTCTACAAAGCCCAAGACATCATATCCATCCATATTGAGTTATAGTCAGGTGACAATCCATGCAATGTCTTGAGTCTAGCTGCCTTTGCATATAACTCTAAATCTGGGAGAACCAAGTCCCCAGGATAAAAGAAACATTAATATTTCCCAATTTTTTTTCTGTGTTTTCCCCAACCCTCTCAAAATCCATGACCATTTATTTATTTATTTGTTTATTTATTTATTTTTATTTATTTATTTTTATTTTGTAAAAACTGGGGTGGGAGGAAGTTCTTATGCAGCATACAGGACTTGAAGCAAGACATGTCAGTTGACTGTGTATATTCATCGAGTCATTTCTAGACAATGCACTTTCCACATTTGCAACATCTCTCTCCTTTTATTTAAAATCTCTGTATAAGGATTATGCAGTGTACTATTAAGTGAAATTATCAGTCTGATTGCCAGCAATGGCCATCTTGTTTAAGAAGGGGAACCCATTGTACTAATTGGGGTATAGGTTATAGTTAATCTTCACTGGTTTAGTTTTTTTCAGTATTGAACTGGATAGAGAGAAAGTCTGCAAAATCCATCTTGTAGTTGAAATAAGACTGGAGTAGCAGTGTTAAGTCTGTCAGGTACACAGTTAAGTTGTCTGCATATAATGAGATTGTGATATGTTTTCTCTCTGCATCCTGGTATATGTACTTATCTTGTTTGCTCCAGATTCTGGATATGAAGCAAACAGCAGTAGAGAAAATGGATATTTTTGCCTTTTTCCCCTACCAAACATAAATTCCCGAGAAAGCCTAACCTCTATTACCATTTTAGCCATAGCACCATGATGTAATGCATTTTATTACATTCACAAGCAAAAGGGGAAATCCCATACATCTAATAAGTGTAACCAAATAATCACATTCTACTCAACTGAGCATGCAAACTGGCTAATGAAAGTAAATTATTCCTCCTATTTGGATCCTCTAATAAGGTTCATTTAATTATATTATCTGCCGTTCTGCATCCAATTGTAAAACCTGTTTTGTCTAAATGTATTAGCTCCAGCATATATCTAGATATGCACTTCACAAGGATTACCATGAATAACTTATAGTCATGGTTAAGTACAGGAATAGGCCTTTATGAACAGCCTTCCATTTCTGGCTTCAATATTACAGTAATAATAGCATTCTTCTGTGTTGAAGGAGTAATCCCTGTGGTCAGTACAGAATTTTCCAGACTAACAAAATTGGTGCTGAATGATAACGATCTGAATTGTTGTGACCCGCTAGAGTGGGTCCTGAAACAAAGACTGAATGGCAAAAACACAGACCTAACATATACTAAGTCCAAGATGGCCACTTTCCCAGAATATTTTCTGTTCTCTGAAGTATGGCAGTCTCAGAATATATATATATATATATATATATATATATATATATATATATATATATATATATATATATATATATCAATTTGTGTTGGGTGGGGCGCCTCTGCAAAAAAGAAATTTAAAGGAGAAGAGTGATGTTCAAGATTCGCTCTTCTTCTGCATTTTCAATATTTTCAATCCTTTTTCTTTTTGTATTGTTGGCACTCAGCATTACAAGTACTGATATTTTACTAGGGAACCTGCTGAACACTTCTTTTGTCCCAAGGAAATCTTTGATAGGCAGTCCATCTGGTCTTTGAGTTCAGCCAGTCTTTTGGCATTTTAGAACCATCTCTACTTCCTTTCATGTAATATTATGCCACTGTATATTATGCTTGCTCTTCAGTTAGTTTCATTACCTCTTCAAGGGTTAGAAACGTATTTCTGCCTAGTGATCAGTGGTCTTTACTTCAATGGCATGCAGTTGTACATAATGTTTGGCAAAGATTCTAAGCATGACCTTGGAGTAACAGCATTATTTCCTATTTCTGGAATATTAAGTCTAGTTACTAGTATGACAGCAGTTTGTCTTCTAAGCCTGAGTGCTAAAAATGTTTGGTCTGTGGTGTTCTGTTCAAGTTCCTTCAAATGTAGAACCCTATTTGCATGGCCCGTTATATATAGTCCAGGAATTTTATTTATCCTCTTTATTGCTGTCCACAATGCTTATTCCATTTATCTTGCTCTTTAAGTATATATTTCCTCAACAATTTCTTCATGAAACTGGTTTCAGGTTCCTTTTCATTCTACTGTATATTGCCCCTCTGTAGGCCTTTAAGAAGTTCAGTAACTTTAAATGCATCACTGCTTTTTGTAGTGTGCCTTTGTCTTTGACAGCTAAACTCTGCCACTTACTAAAACAAAAACCTTGCCTAGGCTCTGTATAAATGAATTTTCCTTATAGCAGAATGAATGTAGTTTCCAATGGTGTCTTTGCTGGCTTTCTAAGTCTAACTATATGTACCAGTGGGGCATGGTCTGATAGGACAATAGGATGCGTGGTGAGGCAGTTCAATAAAAACAACATTCTAGAGTGGTAAGGTTTATCTATTCCAGTAAAGATTGGAATCTGTAAGAGTAACAAGCAGAGTTACTAATGGGCAATCTAAGGTATTATTTTTGTTTTCCATTCCTATTGCTGAAGTTAGCTAATTTTGCAATTTTCCTGTGACTAGGATTCAAATGTCACTGGGATGTATATGAACTTCATCTATGGAAAAGAGCATGTTGCAGTCTCCCACTCAGATCCCTTTCCTTTTTGAAATTCAGTCCATTCTCCACATATCTCATTCATTAGTCTCTGTACAAAGATACAAATTAATATACTTGTCTGACCTCCTAACAGTCCTTTAATTAATATATACCTTCCAGCTAGGTAAATTTTTGATTTCTGCCATTCAAAAGGAGCACTTTTTCTTATTAGGGTAGCCACCCCCTTCTTTTACCATCTAGACAGTAGGCAAAACTTTCTGCAACATCTCTAAGTTTTAGTAACTTTTGATGATCAACAGCTGTTAGGTGTGACTTTTTACTATAAACAAAACTAGGGGGGATTCCCTCTTTACCTGGTTTATTATTTTATCTATTCTTACTATATTTGTTAGACCATTAACATTCATGCAGAAAAAGAGTATTCGTAAAGGCACATAACTGGGGACAGATTTCAGACATTGTTCCTGTATATTAAGAAAAGTTGCCAAGCTATTGGGTTCTGCCTCAGCATGTATTCTCTAAATGAAATAAATTTTGAATGAAATTTGACAAAACTAGAAGGGTAATGAAAGCAGACAAGGGAGGTGGCATTTTGGTACCAGGCACAGCAGTTTGCAATAATAAAATTAAATAAGAAGTTATGTACTCACCATAACGTTCCATCTGAGTAGGTAGCTTCATTTGTCTGCAACCTGTGGGTCTTGGATCCGATATCGGATCTGAGCCGGCAACTTGTTTCAAGCTAATGGATCTGAGCTCCTAGCTCCTCCCCTCACCCATAATCCCCTGCCAACCCTCCATGACCTCAGATCGAGTTTGCCCCTCAATATGTACCCAAAAAGGGTATCCAACTAACATAGATCCGCTGAAGGCCAGGGGGAAGGAGGGGGGGATGGTTGCAGACAAATGAAGCTACCTACTCAGATGGAACGTTATGGTGAGTACATAACTTCTTAATCTGAAGTAGGGACTTCATTTGTCAGCAACCTGTGGGACAGAGTCCCCAGCTACCTGAATCTTGGGTGGCCATCATGGAAGGATATTGCGGAGCACCGCAGAGCCAAAGGATGCTCTCCCTCTTGAAATCACGTCCAGTTTGTAGTGGTTAATAAAGGTATGAGATGAGGTCCAAATGGCTGCCGAACAAATATCATCCAATGGAACTCTAGACTTGAAGGCCGCAGAAGTAGAGATGGAACGAGTGGAATGTGCGCACACTCCTTCAGGTGCGGGTCTCCCAGAGGCTTGGTACGCTAATAGGATACATTGCGAAATCCAGCGTGATAGAGATACTTTGGATATTGCTTTCCCCAAATTAAATTTGGCAAAGGAAATGAACAGCTGGTCGGATTGTCTATAACCAGCTGTTCTATGAGTATAAAAACGTAGCTGCCTATGAACATCTAATGAGTGCAGCTTGTACTCTCCTTTATTCTGATATTTAGGGAAGAAAACCGGTAAATTTATGGATTGATTTATATTGGCTTCTGATGCTATTTTGGGAAGGAAAGAGGGATTGATCCTGAGGTACACTCTGTCCAGATGAAAGATCAAGTAAGGAGGCTTCACAGAAAGAGCCTGAAGCTCCGAAACTCTTTTCGCAGAAGTAATGGCTACAAGGAATGCTGTTTTCCAGGACAAGAATTTGAGATCTACTGAAGCAGCAGGTTCAAAAGGTGGAGCAGTCAAGGCTTGAAGAACTAATGAAAGATCCCAAGGTGGTACGGCTTCTTTTATAGGGGGTCTAAGCAAAAAGGTGCCCTTGAGAAAGGTTTTACACAACTTGGCTGACATCAAAGGCCCTGTATCATGTCCCACATGGTAATGTGAGATGGCAGCCAATTGCACTTTGACAGTTGAGCAACTAGCGCCTTCCTGAAAAAGTTCGGTTAGGAAGTCTAATATGGATGGAAGAGGAGCCGTAAAGGGATCTAGATTATGATGCTCCGCCCAGATGGAGAAACGTTTCCATTTTCTGCGGTACACTTTCCTGGTGGAGAGCTTATGCACTGCCACAAGGATGGCTTTGACTGGTGAAGAGATACCGGGAGTCCTAACTAGAAGTGGAACTGGAGCAACCAAGCTGTCAGCTTCAGATTGTCCAGATTTGGGGTCGGTAAGTCCGACGGATGGGAGATTAGATCCGGACTGGGATCCAGAATCCAAGGAGGATTCACTAGGTGAGACCACAGGTAAGGGAACCAAATTTTCCGAGGCTAGAATGGGGCAATGAGGATCATCCTGCTCCCCAACCGTGAGGCTTTCTGTAAGAGTTGCAGCATCAGGGGTAGAGGAGGATAGGCATAAAGTAGACTGGGTGGCCAAGCATGCACCAGAGCGTCTCTTGGAGTTTCCCCTGGAGGGGGAATCAGAGCGAAGAAATTGTCGCATTTGGTGTTTGAGGGAGAGGCAAAAAGATCGCAGCAGGGTTGCCCCCATATTGTGAATATCTGCTTCACTACTAGTGGGTTGAGAGACCACTCGTACGGGGTAAAAAGGGTGCGACTGAGTTTGTCCGTTAGGATGTTGTTCCGCCCCGGAATGTGCGTTGCAATCAGAAAGCGGTTGGTGGAGATCGCCCATTCCCACACTCTCATGGCTTCGCGGCATAGAGGGTAAGACCTGGTTCCCCCCTGTTTGTTGATGTACCAGACAACCGACAGGTTGTCTGACTGAATTGCAATCGTTCCTACGGGGAGGAGATTCTGAAGTGCTTGCAACGCGTACAGCACTGCTCTCATCTCCAGAACGTTGATATGCAGGGAGGTCTCTGTATCGTTCCACGTGCCTTGGACCATCCTGCCTGAATAATGCCCCCCCCACCCAAGGCGGGAGGCGTCCGTGGTCATCGTGGTGAGAGGGGGAGGGGTGCAGAAGGGTCGGCCCGTATGGAGGTCCGGAGCATGGAGCCACCATAATAGAGCCCTCCTGCAAGCCTTGCTGATAGCAATGGGGTGATGAAGAGGAAAAGACAGAAAGGACCATTGTACTAGAAAGGTCCATTGCAGTACCCGCATGTTCAGACGGGCGCATGGAAGGAGCATTATCGCTGCCGCCATGGAGCCCAGTGCCCTCAGGACCAAATCCGCTGGTGGGGTCTCTGATTGGAGAATAGCCCGCACATGGAGTTGCAAATTCTGAAGTCGTTCGGACGTTAGAAAGGCTCGTAGCTCTCTGGTGTCTATTCTGGCTCCTATGAATTCTATGGCTTGTGTCGAGGCCAGAAAGGATTTGTCAGCATTGATGGTGATGCCTAACTGTGGGGATAGGCAGAGAAAGAAATCTCTGGCTGAGCAAAGTAGATGCCTTGTTGGGGCGGTCAGGAGCCAGTCGTCCAGGTACGGAAAGACCTGTATTCCCTGGAGTCTCAGGTGGGCCGCAATCACTGCTAATACCTTGGTGAACACCCTGGGGGCTGTGGTGAGGCCAAAGGGAAGGACCCTGAACTGGTAGTGACTGTCTCCCAGCCGGAAGCGTAGGAACCTCCTGGATCGTCTGTCCATTAGAATGTGGTAGTATGCATCCTTGAGGTCTATAGAGCACATCCAATCGTTCTCCCTTAGAAGGGGGAGAATAGATTGAAGAGTGACCATTCAGAATTTTTCCTTGGTTACCGACAGGTTCAAGTGGGACAGGTCTAAAATCGGTCTCAAGTCCCCCGTCTTTTTTGGCACCAAAAAGAACCTGGAGTGGAACCCTAATCCGAGCTGGTCTTGGGGGACGGGCTGGATGGCTCTTTTTCTTAGCAGCTGCTGAATTTCTGTAGCTGCAGCCTCCCTCTGATCAGGTGGTACATCGGGGAGGTTCTTGCATTTGGGGACATGAAGTAATGGTATTTTGTACCCTCTGGATATAATTCGAAGCACCCAGTGGTCTGTCGTGATGGACGCCCATGCCACTAGGTGCTCCGAGAAGCACCCCCCTTCAGGGCTGCTGTGTGGGCCGGTCAGAGAAAGGTTCTCTGGACCCAAAGATTCTCAGAGCCCCTCTTCCCCTGGGGCAGCGTCCTCCCTGTCCTCCTTTGCCACGGAAGGACTGGTTGTCCGGAGCGGGTTGGGAATGTTGCGATTTCCGGAACCACATCTTCTTCTGACCCTTTTGGTTCTTCGAAAAGGACCGCTGGGGCGCAGAGAAGTGGACTCCGATGGCAGACAACGTCTTCCCGTCCTTCTCACTCTGGACAAGTGTCTCGCAAACCGTTTTGCCAAACAGGGCAGAACCATCAAAAGGGGCGTTTGCAAAAGACGCTTTAAAGGGCTCCGCAAAGTCACAATGATGGAGCCAGGCCTGACGTCTCATGACTAGGCCCACTCCGCTAGCCCTAGCAGCTCCCTCGGTGGCGTGGGACAATAGCCACATAGAGGTATTTGAAATGGATCTCAGAGTGGCCATTCAGGTGGAGTACAATTGTTTGTCCTCCGTCGACATGGACTCAGGGGGGGAGGCAGCGTATTCTTTGATAAGATCCCGCTGCATCCTGATCACATGTGCCATATAGTTCAGAGACCTTACCGAGAAGGTCGCTGAACTAAAAACTCACTTCCCTAAGCGGTCCATCGAGCGGGACTCCTTGCTCGGTGGATGGACTGAGGGGCTCTCCTGAGCTAGTTCCCTCTTTGTGGCTGCCGCCGTCAACATGGCATCTACGGGGGGACCCTTGCTCCAGTGCGACCAGTCTGAGGGGGGGCTTAGTATCCTGTCCGGGCGTTTGGGTATTGGCTCCATGGTGTCCGGATCCTTCCACGACCTGGTGGTAATAAGGTCCACCAAGGGGTCGGCCGGAGGGGACACCCAAGAGGTAGACGGGCCTGCTTCGAATGCCTCCAGAAACACGGACTCGTCGGAGGAAGACTTGGGGGCAGACCATCCCCCTCTGATCCTCAGCATCTCCATGATGTCTCCAAAGGAGACATCCTCAGGGGGTGATCTTGGGGAGCCTTCCCCTTCATCCAAGTCCATGTCCTCAGTTAAGGACTCAGGGGAGTCCACGTGCCTCCTCTTGCACTTATGCTTGCAGGGCACTTCCTCGGGGGGGCTGTCCGAGGAGGCCTCGCCAGCAACATCCTGTTCCAATGCAACTACCTGGTAAATTGAAGCAGGCTGTCCCTTTGGCCGGGTGATGGAAACCTGGCCCAGCAGAGAGGGAGTGCAGGGTGGAGCCGGGGGTCCGGATGCTCTCAACAGAGCCCTCTCCACTACATCGAAGGCTGAGGGGGAACCACTCTCTCTTGGCTCTGAGAGTCGGCTCCCACTTGGATCTGATGAAGGGATCGGAACTGGCACCGAGACCATCGGATCCAAAAGACCAGTGCACTCCGACCTGGACAGAGCCGAAGGCACACTGAATCCCTCGGATCCGAAGCTCAGGCCACGGCTCTGAGAGGTCGAATCCGACAGGCTCAAGGGCAGGGTCGGATCCGAAGTACCAAGTACTGTCGGCGCCGACCCACCCCCGGCTCCAACGCTTCTCGGCTCCGAACGCTCCGAACCCGGGTAGTGGGTTGGAGAAGGAGCAATTGGATGGAAAAAAGGTGTCGAGCTCCCCCCAGAAGGGGGGGGGGGCAAGAGCACTCCCATCTGCAGCTGGGCTTGGATGAATCTTCGCATCATCCGGTCCAAGTCTGCATCAGACATGCTGAACGTAGATCTCGAAGAGGCCACCGAGGCAGGCCTGGAATGCCGCCTCGATGACCTCGATGGAGATCGGGCCTCCTCCTCCTCGGGCCTTGGGGAGAAACAAGGGGATCGGAGCCGAGGAGGAGGAGACCTAGAAGCAGTGGAGGGAGAAGCCCGCTTAGCTGGCAGGGCCGAAGCGGAGGCCTCAGCCCTCCGTTTGTGGTGCTTCTCCCTCCGTTTCTCCCTCCTAGCCTTCCTGTCCTCCGGCGCTTTAGCGGGAGTTTGAGTCCTGGCCGAAGGAAAGGGGGCAGGAGTGGCAACAGCCACAGCCTGTGGTAGTGCCACGGGAGCAGTGGAGGCCGGAGCCGAGTCCGGGGGTAAAAGTCCCGCCAAGACCAGCTTCGACCTCCGCTCTTTCAGTGCCCTGGGATTGAATGCTGCACAAATAGTACAGCCTGAGGTGAGGTGTTCAACCCCAAGGCACCGAACGCACTCGGTGCGAGTGTGGCCATCAGCCGGGGAGAGCTGATGGCCACACTCGGTACATTTAGAAAAAATGGCTTTTGGGGCCTCAGCCATACTTAAAAGAAAAAGGTAGTGCTACACAAACACACAGGCCCCAAAAGCATAACACACACACACACTCACTAACGACCAGCGAAGGGAGGGAAAAAACTAATTAAAAGAAATATATTTTTACACTACAGGGTACCTAACACTTACACACTTTATATTTTTTAAAAAAGGAAGAGAGTTTGACAGAAAAACACACTTAACTGATGATTTACTTGTGGAGCTCAATGGAATCCAGCTATCCACAAGCACGGCAAACTAGATCTGAGGTCATGGAGGGTTGGCAGGGGATTATGGGTGAGGGGAGGAGCTAGGAGCTCGGATCCATTAGCTTGAAACAAGTTGCCAGCTCGGATCCGATATCGGATCCAAGACCCACAGGTTGCTGACAAATGAAGTCCCTACTTCAGATGAAATGTTAAACCGCCTTCAGTTTTACAAGAAAGTGGATCATGGTACCATATAATCAGCTTATGACAATATGCAAGGGCTGCTAGAAACTATGCATGACTTAGAACTTATTGTCAATGATCTACTTAAATTCCTTTTGCTCCATCACCCTAAGATACCATCATTGTTCAGGACTCCAAAACTGCATACAAACTTACAAGACCCTCCATATAGACCCATGGTTGCCAACAGTGGATCAATTATGGAACCCATCGCCATCTACTAAAAACCACATGTAGCTAGCACAAAGTGTTTCATGCTAGGCAACCTTGATTTCCTGCAGAAGATAAAAGGCATAGGGATCCAAGAAGACAGAGTCCTGGTTTCTATAGATATTGAGGCATTGTATATGGTACTTCCTCATAGTTTTACCAGCAAGGCAGTTGAAAGAGCAATAATAAGGCACACCAGAGCCCTACCATGAGAAATAAAAAAGCACTAAATTACTGCATGGTGTATTGAACAAGTACTTTACATTCAGTAGAGCCTACTCTGTATAAAACCATGGGGTTTGCAATGGGTGCAGCAATGTCCCTGAATTTCGCCAACATAGCAGTGGATAAGTGGAAAATTTATCGGTGGGTGCTACTTGTGCTTTGTTGATGACATTTTTACTTCAACTTCATTTTAATTCAATGTAATATCTCCTTTGGGAGTTTGGTTTAATCTAACTTATTGCTGATTGATATGTTTACTGTAGTTAATTTGTGAGGTATGCACACTTGCCGAGACACTATCTGTAGCTTTCCCTCCCTCTGCTATAATTTCTAATGGTATAATCCTTTCCCTTTAAACTGATTTTACACTGTGCTTTTACTGACAGTTCTGTATGTTAAATTCACTCAATGTACTGTTTTTTTTCTTCTCAAGTATGACACTGTATTTAGATGTTACCTCCAAAATCTGTAACAATTCCCTTCTCTAATTTATTGGCTATTTGTGGCATTTATTCATTTAGCTTTCTGCTTAGTGTTGCAGCTCAACTTTAGTCTGCTTCCCACATGTAAAATTATTTAGTCTTCATACCTGAACTGTTTCTCTTGAAATAGTGAGCACCTGCTACTCTCGTTTTTACTGTTTGATTTTTATCTGCAGTCAGAGAGTAGTTTTTTGTTGGTGGCATTTTTTTTTCACTTTGCTGATGGTTTCTGAAACTTTTGTTTCTGAAACTTTCTGTCTTTTCTTCTTGGTTCTGCTTATCTTGACTACATATCTCTGTTGCTACTCCTATTGACAGGATTGGTGTCCTTACCTGTGAATTATCTTACCTCTTCCTATCTCTGTTCAGAAGGAATCTACCAATAGGACCCATCTCCCCTGGCGCCATTTTTAAATATAATTTTCCATGGACACCATGTTATGGTCCTCGGCCAGTGTGCACTCCATGTTATTAATGTTTTGTAATTAGTCAGTCCTTATTGATTATACTGTTATATTATCTTTTGTATGCCTAGAAATGTATACTTTGTTACTATTGTAGTGCAGCATTATTTATGCTGCTACAATAATGTGTCAATACGCTGTTCAACCTACTTGGTCGTTATATGGTTGCTTACTCTGATGCTGCCATTTTTTGCATAGGTAATATTCCTTGCTGTTAAATATTTTGTAAATAGTCAAGGGTTATTTTTTAATTTCCTACTAGTTTAGTTTAATTTTCTAATCTGACTATTTGTGAGGAAGATATCTTTGACCTGTATGTAGTGTACTGTGCTAGCCATTCTGTTATGTAAGCATTTATTATTTCCTGTCTAGCTCTCACTATTACTTTTGTGTTTATTTATTTTTGCAGCTCTTATCTGGATCCTGGCTGACAGTTTCCCAAACAGTGCTTTTTGTACCTCTTCTCCATAAGTCGCATAACCTTCTAAGGAGTCCCTTTAATTCAATGTATGCTCTTCTTTGGAGGGTCTTTTTAATCTAACGTATTGTTGATTGATATATTTACTGTATTTTGTTTGTGAGGTGTGCACACTTGCCGAGACGCTATGTGTGGCATTCCCTCCCTCCTGCTATAATTTCTAATGGTATAATCCTTTCCCTTTAAACTGCTTTTACATTGTGCTTTTGCTGACAGTTCTGCATGTTATATTCACTCGATGTACTGTTTTTTCCTTCTCAAGTATGACACCGTATTTAGATATTCCCTCCAAAATCTGTAACACTTCCCCTCTCTAATATATTGGCTATGTGCAGCATTTATTCATTTAGCTTTCTGCCTAGTGTTATGGCTCAACTTTAGTTTGCTTCCCACATGTAAAATTGTTTAGTCTTCATACATGAACTTTTCTCTTGAAACAGCGAGCACCTGCTACTCTTGTTTTTTCTGTTTGATTTTATCTGCGATCCGAGAGTAGGTTTTTGTTAGTGGTCATTTTTTTCACTTTGCTGATTGTTTCTGAAGATTTTGTTTTTGAATCTTTCTGTCTCTTCTTCTCAGGTCTACCTGCTCCGTTCGCCCTCACTGCGCTCAGGCTCACTTCACTCCTCTGCCCTACCCCCATTCCCACCCACCCCTAATTAATTTCCTTGTAGCTAACCTTTCTGACTCCACCCACCTCACCCTCACTTTCTTTGTACATCACCCTATCTAGTTCTTTCTCTATTTCCTAAGCCCCACCTATAGCTTCTCAAATTACTCCTTTCTCCACTATCTACTTTCCTCCCCTCTATATTCTTACCTATTATACAATCGTACCCCCTCCATACACTCACTAGTTTCTCTTGATTTACCCTGCCATTTCATTAAACTATGATTCTGTCTCCCTTATCTCCTCTTCTCCCTCTCCTTACATCCTTTATTCTTATTCACCTTTACACCCTCACCTATCATCGCAATCAGCTACATCTGCAACCTTGTTTTCCCACTTCTTCTCACTACACTACATTTTCATTTACCCATTACTCCTCTCCAATATCTTCCTCTCTCTTTTCTTGTACTGAATTTACTCTCCCTAAAATCAAACTTCCTCTCATGAGCTCCACACTTGGTAAATTCAAGCACAAAATCTTCTGCTTTTCTGCCTTTATTACTCTTATTTTTTACCCTCTCAACACTCTACTACTCTGAGGGGGCATTCATCCTAACCCTGGTCCCAGTTATAAGCCATCCATTATTTCCTTTGACTATCAAACTACCTTGCACTCTCATAACCCTCACTCCAAAGTTCTAACCTTCTACTCCATTAATATTCACAGTATCCTCAATAAGACATCTGACTTTGATTCTTGGATAGACCAATATTCTCCAAACATGGTTACTCTGTCTGAAACTTGTCTAAAACCTTATAAAAATGACAATGAATTTTTTCCTTCTCATTACAACATTATACGTTATGACAGAACATATAAAAAAGGTGGGGGAGTTTGCATTGTATACTCTGATTTCCTCACTCTAACCCTCTCTTCCATACCTCATCCCTGTTTTCACCCAGCTGAACTCATCATTGCTGATTACAAACTTGATAAACACAAAACATTAACAATAGTCTCCATCTATATTCTCCCTTGAAATAATATTCCCTTATTAGAAGAGATTCTACATTGGATGTCTGATAATATACCCAACAAGACAATAATCCTTGAGGATGTCAATATTAATTGGTTTACCATCTGCTCTAACTCTCCTGCTTCTAATATAAACCTATATGGTTACACTGAACTTATCTCTACTCCAACTTTACATCATAAGCCTACTAACACTAGCTCCATCATTGATTGGATTCTAGTGCTTAATCCTCACCTCTCTCACTACCCTGAATCCCTCCCAGACCCCCTATCTGCTCACAGTCCTGTATGTATCCAAAGATTTTCCTCCCATTAGTCTCAACATCATAAATTCAAAGAATATCATAAGCTAACTAATTTTGACCCTCAGACTTTTAACAACTCTCTCCAAGCTATTTGTTGGCCCTTTCTCTCTTTCCTACCTTTGGATGATGTTGTATTCCAATTTATCTTTCTTAATACTCTTGACTTTCTCCCCCCCCCCCCCGCCCCCACAGATCTGTCAGAGTCAAATCTCAATGTTTACCTTGGCTTTCTAACTTTACACTGTCTCTTATTCACAAAAGAGACAATGCATGGAAACTCTGAACCAAAATAAAATATCCTACTAACTTCCAAATATATAGGGAACTTTGGAATCTGACTAAAAAAAGCAAATTATTATTGATAAGAAGAACCTCTATCTCACTCACCAAACTTCTTCACCTAGAAACCCTAAAAGGTTCTGGAACACTATTAACCATATTCTCTATCCTGGCACTCCTTCAACTCCCAACCCATGTCCTAATAACACACCACTTGAAACTGCATCTCTCTTTAACTCATACTTCATTGATACCATCAGTAAACTCACGCAAACTTCCAACCCCCTAATATTTCACTTCCTACCACCTCTCAACCACACAACTCCCCCTTCTCATTAAACACAATTCATGCTAACTATATTAAAAACCTTCTTCTTAAACTAAAACCTTGTTCACCTTCTGTTGATAAACTGCCACCGCACTTCCTTAAGATTGCAGCTAATTTTATAGCATATCCTGTCTCGATCCTTATTAATCGCTCCATTAGAGAATCAACTGTCCCCACTATTTGGAAAAAATCCCACATAATACCCACCCACAAGGGAGGGAATTCTATTGAACTATCTAATTATCAGCCTATAGCAGTTCTCTCTTCTCTTTCCAAAATTCTTGAACATTGTGTTCACAAACAAATCTTAACCTATCTTATTTAAGAAAACCTGGTTACCCCTACCCAGCATGGTTTTTGCCCTTACCACAGTACAACTACTGCTCTTATCTCTTTTATCAACTCTATCTGTCTTGCTAGACATAACAATAAACTTGTGTCCTCCCTCTTCTTAGACCTTTCTAAAGCCTTTGACACTGTCTCCCACTCAATCCTCCTCTCCAGGTTAGACCAACTCAACCTATCCACTTCTACTATCACTTGGTTCAACAGCTACCTTTCAAACTGGATGCAATCTGTGAAATGGCTCTCTGCTTTCTCTACCTTTCTCCCTATTAATATGGATGTCCCCCAAGGCTCAATTCTAGGTCCTCTTCTTTTTAACATCTTTACTAACCAACTATACCAATCTTGTCCCCAGTCCTCCCTCATTCAGTATGCTAATGACTCCACTATTATATCTTTTGCTGATAACCATACAGATCTACTAACTATTACACAGAAATCCTTTAACCTTACTGAATCTTGGCTATCCAACAACCACCTCATTCTTAACCCTAAAAAGACAAAACTCCTCCTCCTCTTCCTCCCAAAATCCCTCTACCACCTGAAATAATCACTTACCATCTCCTCACTAAATAATACTTTCATTTCTCCTGAAACCCATACTAAGCTCCTTGGTGTGACCATAGATGATCGGCTCAAATTTGATTTATATGTACATCACTGTATTAAGAAAACACACCAAAAGCTTGGTTTATTGTATATAAATAAAATGTTCCTCACCCCTGACACTAGAATCTTACTCGTCTGTGCCTACCTCCTTTGTAACCTCTTTTATGGCTCACAAATCCTAGCTAATCTACAGTCTTCTCTTCTTTCCGAATTAGAATCGACCTATAATAATGTATCCAGATTCGCTGCTAACCTGTTTTTTAAATCTCATCATTGCCTAGCTGTGAGGACACTTAACTGGCTAGAGTTTCCTAATCAGCTCTTATTATCTCAACTTCAAGTTGTTCATTCTATACTGAATAAACCATACACCTGCCCTAGTATTTCTGCACTTATCTCCATTTACACCCCCCCCCCTCGATCTCTCAGAAGCTCTGCTCAACAACTACTTCAAATTTACAAACCTAATAAATCTATCTCTTCAGCTCTTCTCTTGCCTCCCATTGGAACAAACTTCCATTGCCCCTGAGAAATATCTCTAATGTTCACGAATTTAAGAAAACACTAAAACTACATCTAAATAGTATCTGGTCTTGTCTCTGTAATCATCCAGCTTGAACCTCTCCCCTACTCTAGCTCTACTTTCTTCCTACTACATTCCTTTTGTTTCTCTGTTATCTTCTCTATCTGTCTCCTTACGTTTTACTTATAATATTACTGTTATTGCTGATATTGTCAAATTCCTTGTAAGTATTTCTCTTGCACTGTATCACATTTTATTCTTACTGTTATGAGGAGATTTTCTCCCCAGGCCTCCAAAGAAAAAGGGTTATGCCCAGTTGGACCATCCCGGTTAACAAATGTCAAATAAATAAATACAAATTTTTATTGTATGGACCGGGAACGAAACACAACTGCTTGACTTCTACAATTACATCAACAAGGCCTCTGATTTCTAGAAAGTCACTACTCACCATAATAAAACTGATCTAACCATCACCAAAAGAGTAGTGGAACTTAAGATGGACAGGGTCTTGTCAAGCAGCCTATTCAGTAAGCCAATGAGCATCAACGTGCTACTACATTCTAACAACATGCATCCTCAGATTAGAAAAAAGAAATGTGATTAAATCACAAGGAATGCATACTACTAGAGTTTCAAAATAGCTGAATGAGTTCCTGATTAATCTTAATAACCTTAAAAAGGACTTTCTTGCTAGAGGTTAGGAAGCAAAACTACTGCATTCTTTACTGGACCCTATTAATGACGTAAAAATCCAAGGAAAGCTGACATGTTTGGAACCTCTAAACAGACTACTGCATGACTATCGGGACTTCTATAAGGATCCTAAAAGCATATGAAGGAAATATGGCATGGCCATAACCTTTGCCCTAGACCACCTAGACATACACAAAATCATGAAATAGAACATCATCAGTGGCAATAAGCAAATTGCAACGATTTTTAAGAATAAGGGTGATGTGCAGAGCTGAAGTAACTGCAGAGGGATTAAATTGATCAGTCACAGCATGAAGTTATGGGAAAGAGTCGTGGAAGCTAGGTTAAGAAGGGATGTGATGATTAGTGATCAGCAGTATGGTTTCATGCCGGGAAAGAGCGCTACAAATGCGATGTTTGCTCTAAGAGTGTTGATGGAGAAGTACAGAGAATGTCAGAAGTAATTGCATTGTGTTTTTGTAGACTTAGAGAAAGCATATGACAGAGTGCCTAGAGAGGAGTTGTGGTATTGTATGAGGAAGTCAGGAGTGTCAGAGAAGTATGTAAGAGTGGTACAGGATGTGTACGAGGGTAGTGTGACAGCGGTGAGGGCTGCGATGGGAGTGACGGATATATGTGTGTGAATGAGAGTGAGGGTAGAGGAATGGTGAGGATGCAAGGAGTAGAGGTGGTGAAGGTGGATGAGTTTAAATACTTGGGATCAATAGTTCAGAGTAACGGTGACTGTGGAAGACAGGTGAAGAAGAGAGTACAGGCAGGATGGAGTGGGTGGAGAAGAGTGTCAGAAGTGATTTGTGACAGACAAGTACCTGTAAGAGTGAAAGGGAAGGTCTACAAGAGGGTAATGAGACCAGCTATGTTATATGGGTTGGAGACAGTGGCATTGACAAAAAGGCAGGAGTTTGAGCTGGATGTGGCAGAGTTAAAGATGTCAAGATTTGCACTGGGTGTGACGAAGGTGGACAGGATTAGGAATAAGTATATTAGAGGTTCAGCCCAGGTTGGAAGGTTTGGAGACAAAGCCAGAGAGGCAAGATTACATTGGTTTGGACATGTGCTGAGGAGGGATGCTGAGTATATTGGGAAAAAGATGCTAAGGATGAAGCTACCAGGTAACAGGAAAAGAGGAAGGCTTAAGATAAGGTTTATGGATGTGGTGAGAGAGGACATGCAGGTGGTTGGTGTGACAGAGCAAGATACAGAGGACAGGAAGAAATGGAAACAGGTGATCCGATGTGGCGACCCCTAACGGGAACAGCCGAAAGAAGATGATGATGCTTGGAACTGAAACCCAGTTCATCTTTAAAAGAGGCATGAGTGCAAAGAACTTCTTTAAATCCTACTCAAAGACAGAAATAAACAATCTCGGCTTAAACAGAACCTTCAAATGCAAATCCCAGAACTGCTCAATTTGTTAACACATGAGCAATACAGGGAAGAAATATTTCAGCAAATGCAGAGCAGACTGCAGCACAGAAATGGTCATCCGTAGGGCCCAATGCAAGAAATGTGAAGCATTCGACATGGGCAAAACTGTAAACCAACTGAATATCCAAATTTCTCAACACTTTTTGGATAAAGTCCAAAGGAACACCTCAGCAAAATACTCTGAAGAGGCCACAGGTCCCTCTAGTTTTAAATTCCATAAATCTGAAAAAAATCATGAACAAACCTCTCAACAGAAATAAACAGGCACACACAGAAAAAAGAGAGCTGGAATGGCAAATTAGACTTAATGTGTATTATAAACCTGTTCTGAACTTTGGATGCCTCATCAAGAGTGTCTTAGAGTAGAAAAAACGGAACCACTTATCTTTTATTAGGTTCACTTTCATGTGAATTTTCATTTTATGTTATTTATTCTGTTATAAAGTAACCTCACATGTGGTATGAAACAGGAAAATGTTTAGCTCTTTCTTGTTCTGCTTACTTATTCAACCTTTAGTAGGATACCGTAATCAGTCTTACATGTGCTTTGAGAAAATATTAATGCTGGTTACCATGAGCCCCTATAAAACATGACTGTGGCATTCGGACTTGTCAATTAATTGATTAAGTTTTGATACATGGTTTATCAAGGTTTTAGGATAAAGCTTCGGATCCCAAACTGAAAGCGCTTTTGCTATTTTTTCTTTTGTGAAGTCTTATTTTCTATCATGATTTATTATGATCAGCTGAACTTTGCATGGATCACTGGGTCCTATTTCAGAAGCAGAAGCGCAACATCTAAGAATGACAAAACAATTAAGCCCTATGTCCTGGAAAAGCAGGCATGCAGCCCCAATTTCCCATGTTCTAGTGCTATTTAACCCAATTTAGCAGTAGTTGTTATTTATTGATTTCTCTTATGTCAACTATGACTTTTTGATAAAATGAAAAAAAAAACAAAAATAAGAATTAAAATAAGAATATAATTGTAATAGATGCTTCAATGTTAAAGGTGTTTCTGGAAAATAATAGTTGATCTGATCAGACTACCTGTGCAAATAGACTAGCCTTTCCCTCCATTCAGGCTGAGCTAGTCTGGACCAATCAGACCACCTATGTAAATTGAACTCTAGACTTTCCCCTCCAATCAGGTTGAGAGCTAGTCTGGACCACACATTCTACTAACTACTACTAATACTACTTCTAAGTCAGTCAAACTAACTGCCAATGGCAACAGTTGTCCTCTACCATATCCCCTTTTCAGAAGCATTTAAACATGTCAAGCAAATGCAATCTCATTCACTAAAAACCTTTCTGATGAAATTTACTGGATGAAAGCCCTCATAAAGAAACTCAGTAAGGAGCAATTGAATTGTTCGGCATTCCTATTTTAATCTTTTAGATTGAAAGAGTCATTATACGAGAATTCCACTGCACATATATCAAGAATGGGACAGGATCTACCAGAGTAATCATTATTTCCTTCCTTGGTGCCACTTGTTTGTCCCAGGAGAGCAGAGTAGCCTCCACTGAGCTTGCCCCATTAGCTTGACAATCTGTTCTGTAAAGCTATGGAGTGTATTATTGCAGCTCTCATAAACAAGGAGATAGGCAATCTTGAAACACTTGAACCCACCACTTTGGATTCGTCAAGGGCAAATCTTGCCTGTTGAACCTGGTTGACTTCTTTGAGACTGTCACCAAGGCCCTGGATGAGGGAAAGTCTGTACATTCAGCTTACCTTGACTTGGCCAGGGCCTTTGACACAATCCCCCACTCAGGCATCATTGAAAAGCCAAAACAACTTGGTGTAAATCCCTGTCTCATCAGGTGGCTGGCCAACTGGCTCACAGACCTGACCCTCAAGGTCAAAATAAGCACCTCCACCTCTGATAGCAGACCCATCACTAGTGAAGTTCCCCAGGGATCTGTCCTCGGACCCCTACTGTTTGGCATCTATTTCTCAGAGGTCCAAGCAAAGACAAAAGGCCTGTGGCTGACCAAGTCTGCGGATGACTGTATGTTAGGTGCTGTCATTTACTCCGCAAAATGATGTTAACATACTCCAAGAGGGTCTCACAGCAACTAATGACTGGTGCCAAAGTCATGGCCTCTAGCTAAATGCAAAAAAAGTATCATTATACCATTCAGCAGAAACACGGCACCTACTGATTACCACATCAACAGCAAACCCCTAAACACACAACTTGTGGTGAGAGACCTTAACAATCTCACATTTGACCACCATGTAGTGGCAGTGGTCAGAAAAGCCTTTTACTTGGTTCATCTCATAAGTAAAGGGATTGCATCCAGAAAAAAGGAGGTTATTACCTCTCTATACTCCTCCCTCATTAGTCCAATAATTCAGTATAATGCCCCATTTGGTATGTACCTCTCCAAACATCTTCACTAACTGGAAAGGCCACAGAAATACCTCACAAAAAGAAACCATGGCCTCTAACACCTGTCCTATGTGGACAGGCTCAAATCACTATCACTCTACTCGGTATAGAACAGATTGCTCAGAGGTGATCTGTGTCTTGCCTACAAGGCAATCTCAGATCCTGCCTTACTAGAGATGTTCCTATCTGTAAGTCTAACTCCTTACACATTACCCACTCAAAAGGCCTGAATCTAATATGCAACATGAACAAAACCTGCTGGAGAGATAGGTTTGTTTCCCAGAGGCTGCCCCATCTCTGGAATAGACTTCCCATACACGTCAAACAGAGTATCTCACTGACCCTCTTCAAGTGCAACCTTGATGAGTGGGTGGGAGACCACAAATTTGTCCCAGGGGTTCCACCTGTGTCCCTATTTGACAGGAGCAACAAGTGCTGACTGAGGTTTCTTTCTGGAAATAAATGCTTGGCTAGGCTGGTAAGGGCCCACGGGCCATTAGTCTAGTAACTTCTTAAGATCCTATGATCCTATAGAAAGCCTAGGCACTGACCATACCTCTCAACCGTACCAAATCTCTCATTTTTTACCGGTTTTTGAGGTTCAAATAATGGGGTGCAGAGATTCCCAAGTGGCACCCCTTAATTTCTGAATTTCCTGGCTTTTTGTTTTTAAAAAAGTTTTTCCGGCTTTTTTCTGACTGATGTCATCACACGGAGCCAGGCGAAGTGACGTCAGTTCACCCTAGCTGGAGTGAGTGTGTTCAAGTTCACAAGCCATGGGACAGACAGCTTCATTTATGTATCCAGGATTATGTGCTGCCATTCAAAAAGTGCTTGGCTGCTTGCATATTCATTCAGGATGTCCATGTTTCCAGGTAAAGCACTTGCATTAACACCGAGTCCGCCGAGATGTTTATGTGCTGCCGTTCAGAAAGCATGCAATTTGAAATTGCATACACTTATGCTGCTTAGTCATTCAGGATGTATGCTGCTTATTCAGGATGTCCGTGCTCGATTATTTATTCAGGGAACAGCTGAGAACTGGAATTTCCAAGATGCTTTTTTATTCAGTAGGATGTCCATGCTTCATTTATTCAGGAGTGTGTGCTTCTGTTTATAGGCAGCCAACCCTGCCATTCAGAAAGTGCTTGCTTTCATTCAGGATGTCCATGCTTTATTTATTTAGGTGTGTGTCTGCTTATTTATTCTGTTTATATGTTGTCATTCTCATTCAGGATGCCCATACTTTATTTATTTATTCAGGATGTCCATGTATTATGTTTATTTCCTTGGTGTTTTCGCTGCATACCGAGTCCGCAAGTGCTTGCGTTCATTCAGGGTGTGTGTGCTTGGTGCTTCATTTATGTATTCAGGATGATGGCTTCATTTATATATTCTTCATTTATTTATTCAGGATGTCTGTGTTTATTTCCAGGTAAAGCATTCTTCATTCAGGATGTCCATGTTTATTTGGATGTTTATGTGCTGCCATTTAGAAAGTGCACAATTTGAAATTGTATTCACTTATGCTGCAGAATTCTATTCAGGATGTCCATGTTTATTTGGATGTTTATATGTTGCCGTGAGATAAAGCATTCATTCAGGATGTACATGCCTATTTGCTGCCATTTAGAAGCACAAAATTTGAAATTGGTGTGTCTGTGTGTGTGTGTGTGTGTGTGTGTGTGTGTGTGTGTGTGTGTGTGGGTGTGTGTGTGTGTGTGTGTGTGTGTGTGTGTGTGTGTGTGTGTGTGTGTGTGTGTGTGCGTGTGTGTGTGTGTGTGTGCGTGTGTGTGTGCGTGTGCATGTGCGTGTGTGTGTGCGTGTGTGTGTGTGTGTGTGTGTGTGTGTGTGTGTGTGTGTGTCTGTGTGTGTGTGTAAAATGCCTCAGATAGATCTGCCTGGTGGTTAGTGTTACTCAGGTTCAATACACTTGTTTGAACTATTTATCATGTAGAGAACCCCCAAAGAATATGATAAATTGATGTCTGAGTTTAAAATGAATGCAGGCAAGAGAGAGCCATTGAAGAACAAGAACAATATTAGCACGTCAAAAAATGGCACACACACGACATACAAGAGGCTTCTTGTGCTGAAGATAAGCCCTTAGTCTGCAGTAGAAGTAAGCTGTCAACAACAGGCCTCCTGATAGAAGATCTTACACAAGCTCTGGTAAATTTAGAATAAACAGAGGAGCTATAATTTTAAATGCTCAGATTTACCAAGAGGAGTCACAGGAGAAATACGGGCCATTTTGATAGACTGGCTGGTGGAAGTTCATGAATTGCTTTAGTCTGATGAAGTTCCTGATTGTGCAGAGACGAAAGTTTTGTGGATCTGTTTCTTAATAGATATTCTTCGTGGATTACCTACTGTGGTTCCTTTGCTTTTACAGTGTGTTCTCAGCTCTGTGTTTGTGCCTGTTTTCTTTTTCGCTGTGGTTTTTGGTGCTGTTTTTATGCGCTTGTTTTAACCAAAATTCATCTGTTTGCATTTTTAACTTGGTCTGGAACATTAGTCTTGTAGTACCCTTCACAGTAGTGCTTGAACAGTGAGTTCACAGGATCATAGGAGGTTACTAGGCTAATGGCCCTGTTGCCCTTACAAGCCTAGCCAAGAGTTTATCCCCCAAAAAGAAACCCCAGTCAGCACCTGTCACCCCTGTCAGTGAGGGACACAGATGAAACCCCTGGGACAAATTTATGGTTTCCCATCCACTCATAAAGGTTGTGCTTGGCAAGGGTCAGTGAGGGACTCTGATGTGTATGGGAAGTCTATTCTAGAGATGGGGCAGCCTCTGGTAGACAAACCTGTCTCTCCAGCAGATTTTGTTGACGTTGCATATTAGATTCAGGCCTTTTGAGTGAGTAATGCGCAAGGAGTTAGACTTACAGATATGGAGCATCTCTAGTAGGGCAGGATCTAACATTACCTTGTAGGCGAGACACAGATCATCCCTGAGCAATCTGTACGATATCGAGTAGAGTGATAGTGATTTGAGCCTATCCGCAGGAGGCCATGGATTCTCTTTGTGAGGTATTTCTGTGGCCTTTCTAGTTGGTGCAGATGTTTGGAGATGTACATACCAAATGAGGTGTTATACTCAGTTATTGGTCTAATGAGAGAGGAGTATAGAGAGGTAATAACTTACTTTTGTCTGGATGCAATCCTTTTACTTATGAGAGGAACCAAGTAAAAGGCCTTTCTGACCACTACACGATGGTCGAATGTGAGATTGTTGTCAACCTGAGTACCCAGGTCTCTCACCACAGGTTGTGTACTTAAGGGGTTGCCACTGATGTGATAACCAGTAGGGGCTGTGTTTTTGATGAATAGTATGATGATACATTTTTTTGCATTTAACATGAGGCCGTGACTTTGGCACCAGTCATTAGTTGCTGTGAGACTCCCTTGCTGTATGTTAACATCATTTGGGGAGTCAATGACAGCACCCAACTTACAGTTGTCTGCAAACTTGGCCAGCCACAGGCCTTTTGTCTTTGTCTGGACTCTGAGAAGTGGATGCCAAATAGTAGGGGTCCCAGCACAGATCCCTGGGGAACTCCACTAGTGACAGGTCTGCTATCAGAGGTGGAGGCACCTATTTTGACCTTTTGGGCCCTGTCGATGAGCCAGTTGGTCTCCCGTCTGATGAGATAGGGATTTACACCAAGTTGTCTTAGTTTTTGATGATGCCTGAGAGGGGGGTTGTGTCAAAGGCCTTGGCCAAGTCAAGGTAAGCTATATGTACTGACTTTCCTTCATCCAGGGCCTTGGTGACAGTCTCAAAGAAGTCAACCAGGTTCAGCATGCAAGATCTGCCCTTGAAGAATCCGAACTGGGTGGGTCAAGTGCCTGGAGATTACCTATGTCCTTGTTTATGAGATCCATAATAATTATGGCTTTACAGATCAGACTTGTCAAGCTAATGGAACAATAGTTTCTAGGGTCAGCAGTGGCACCACCTTTGTGCAAGAGGATGACAATGGCAGTTCTCCACTCTGCTGGAATGAAGCCTATACTTAGGCTGTGGTTGAATAGAGTGCTCAATAGCAAAGCTAGTTCTTGCTGGAGATGGTGTAGAATGCAGCCTGGGATACTATCAGGTCCCATGGAAGCTGTGTTCTTTGGCTTGGATAAGGCCTTTAGCACTTGATATACAGAGATGTGAGGTGAGGGATAAGATTGGGGATGTTGAAAGGGCCTTTGGGGGGATGGGGGTGAAGTTTGTGCTCAACCTATCTGCTAGCAGGTTGGATAATTCAACAGGATCAGTGTAAATGATACCATTAAGTACTAATTCAGAACAGACCTGGGCTTTGCTATGGAGGTTCCCGACATAATTGAAGAAGTCTTTGTGGTTTCCCTTTGTTTTGGAGGCTAATTTTGATTCATAACTGGCTTGGGAAGTTTTCACTAGTGATCTAATTTGCTTGTTGAGGCTAAGGAGGGAGTTTTTCCAATTTGGAATTTGTTCCTTTTTACCCTTGGACAACAGCTTCTTCCATTTTTTGTAAAGCCTGTTGATAGAGGATGTCCACCAGACAGGTTTGTGTTTCCTTAAGGAGCAGGTTTTAATTCAGTTGGGTATGGCTGAGTCTATGCAGTTGTACAGTTGCTTGTATACTACATTGGCATACTGTTCAGCATAGTTTTCTGCATCCTCTGAGAGGGACCCTCCCCTAGTAGATTGTAGTCAGCTTTTGAGATGTTGTTTAGCCTGATTACAGCTGTAGGAGGGTGGGTGGGATAGAAACTTCGAATGAGACAGACTGATGGTCTGATCTCACCAGGGGAAGAACATACTGTGGGAGTGGTGCAGCAGTCACCCATGTTGGTGAGAACCAAGTTCAAAATGTTATCTCCCCTTGTGGGGGATGAGACAAGCTGGTCTAGTGCATTAGAACTGATGAAAGCAAGGAATTGTTGGGTGAGTGCATTAGTGTGGGAATAGTTCACCCAGTCTATGGTGAGGTAGTTGAAGTCACCAAGGATCAGGGTGTTAGGGAGTACCTTGATGGAATCCAGTAGATCCAAGTAGGAGGAGTTGGTGTCTTGAGTCATGGAGGGGGGTCTACAGCTGGCTATAATTTGGATGGGTGTCTTGCTAACTGTCAGTTGCACCTGGAGTAATTGGAGTGTGTCATGCTGGCAAACCAATCTAGAAGTGTACCTGTCCTTAATGAAGATAAAGATTCCACTACCCTTAGTCTTCCCAGCCTCATTTTGGGGTCAGAATGTGTGGACTGAGGTATAGTCTGGTAAGGCAGGAGTGCTCTCCACAGCCCTGAACCAAGTTTCCATGACTACACAGATGTCAATATCTTCCTGTGTGAGGAGAGCCTCCAGTAAGTGCATTTTCAGGTTAAGTCTTCTAGTGTTAAGCAGCATGACCTTCAGTTTGCTTTTTGACAGATCTTTTATGTTGGAAGATTTGTCTTTGGGACATTGTCTAAAAAAGGCACAATGGGGGAAGCAAGAGCCTTGGTCAGGATCTGGATCCCAGAGGTGGCATATGGAGGCCATCTCTGGAAAAGCATTGAGGCCTGTCAACCATGTCATTCCTTGCAGACAGATTCGGGATCCCCCTGAAATGACATCAGAAACTAAGCCAGTTGTTGAAATCAATTATTTTTTGTTGGTATCGTGGTATCATTCTTGGTGAAGGTAGGATGCTGCTTAGGGCTAGAGTCATACCTGCCTGGGGCACATAATCTAAGAGCTCAAGCATGTCTCTCTTCATATAGTCCAGGGAGGTATGTCTCAGGTCATTCACACCAACATGGACAATGACAGAGTCATACTTGTACTTGTTAAGAGACTTAAGTGCGTGTGTGATGTGGTGGATTCTGGCATCAGATAGACAACTGACTGTGACCTTCTCCTTGTCAAGCTTGGTGAGTGGGACGTCGGTGTGTCTCACAATTGAATTGCCAATGACTAGTATGTTTGGTTTATTGTTATGCCTTGTGGGCTGTGTTGGTTTATTTGTTTGCCTTACGGGCTGTGTTTGTAAGACACTTGTGTGTTGCTGCTGTATGTGAAGTGTTTGTTGTTGTGTGTGGAATGTTTGTGAGTGGGCTTTGGAGGTCCCTGCTGTTTAGGTTTTATTGAGGACCTCTGCATATGTCAGTGGGTGTTGTGCATGGCTATGTGATGAGAGTGGTGTGGTGCTTGTGCTGGCAATCTTCTCTTTGTCAGGAGTACTGACTGTTGCGCGAGAGCGCATGGATTCCTGGTTACTGATGTAGATGCATTTCTTGGAAGTAGAAGAATTATGTGCTAGGAGAAGAGGGCTGTCAGTAAACATGAGGCAGTTGCTACACTGTTTCAGTATGCCTATGTCGACCAGGCTGGCAGGAAAAACTGACGGGAATTGTCCAGACATAGTGTTCCAAATACTTGGGGGACTTGTGGAGAGAGGGTTTTGATAAGGGTTTGTACACAAGAGTGTAGACTACAAAAACCTTCTTAAATGTAAAGTAACTGTCCTGAAGCCCAAGTGCTAAAACCAGAACTAAAATGCTTAGAATAACAGAAAATTTGAATCATGCTACTAACAAGCAGTAAAAATGCAGTAGAATAAAAGCACTTGAACACTGAAGAGCACACAACATAGCAAAAATAAGGTAATAAAGTAGGAAGAACACAATTACAGTAGAAAAAGTTGAATAAAGTATAGTTTTTTTTGTAGGTGGAGAGGGAGGAAAGAGAAGATAGTTGAAGATTAAGAAACTAAGGGGGTTGGCCTTCCCAAATGCTCCCTCTGTCCTCAGTAGACTGAGCTGATGAGATGGAACTGGGAGGAGTATCCAGAATCAAAGAAGCAAGGGGGTAATCCTTCCCATATAATCTCACTGTACTCGGTTGAGTGAGAAAATGAGATGGGAATGGGAGGAGTGACCAAAATCAAATTTACAGCAGGTGTGGGCAATTCCAAAGACACCGAGTTTAAGAGTAAAACAACAGTTGGGTGGGAAGGTGTCAGGAAATGTAGATAGACAGAGATCAGCAATAATCAATGAAGCAAATCAATAAATGCAGTACAGTTTTGTTAACTATCACTAAAACAGAACAAATGTAAAAAAGTATACTTATATCAGCTGGGTATATCCAGATGGTTGTAGAATCAAATACACCAGGTATTTAGCTCTGCTACTGAGTGCAAATTCACAGAAATGTAAGTCTTTGTACCAGAAATACAACAGAGAAAATAGAGCCTCAGCCAATCAGATAAACACAGAGGTGTTGTGCAGTCGCTAACACATTAGCAGTGGCGGCTCATGCTATAGGACTGCAGGACTGCAGCCCTCCCACCTAGAAAAAAACAAAAGAAAAATCTGTGAAACAAGAAAAAAAAAATCATGAGTCCCGACTCCTCTGCGCATGCGCGTACACATTGGGGAACTTTGTCAGCAGTCCGGATACAGACAAAGAGATACCCAGGAATCTGTGCGGTGAGATACCCATGAATCTGTGCCGTGATGACCGCACAGAACAGAGGAGCTCTGGACTGCTTCAGCTGCAGGCAGAACCAATGAGGACTGAGGGGTGAGCTCTCACGGGGATTTCACTGCTGCGCAGGCTTCATTCATGAAATGGTCACTGGATACATGTAAATTATACTGCTGGACACATTGTTTACAGCAGGTAGGTGAAGGCTTCGTGACATGGATTATACTGCTGGACAAAGGCTTTGGGTAGGTGTAGAAAAAGTCACCGGTTGAATTATACTGCTGGACACATTTTAAACAGTGTGTGTGTCTGTAATGCCCTAGTTGCTATATACTGGTGGCTAGAGAGAACAAATGGTGGTGGGTAGAGATACTCAGGCTTGAACCCTGTACCTTGGATGCAGGTGGCAAGGACCTGAATTCCCTATCCACCACCATTTCTAAAAAATTTGCAGATTTTTGCCTCATATTTGTTCTGTTCCTCATAAAAATCTGTGGTTTCTGTATCTACATTTTTCCTTACAAAGTCTGTAGTGCAGTGTTGCACTGGTAGCATTGCTGCCTAACAGCTACAGGTTCTCTGGTTTGATTCTTGGCTGGGATACCTTCTCTGTGGAGTCTGCATGTCCTCCCATCTTACAAAGATGTGTCTGGAGTTTCTCCCTGCTCTGCTGAAAATTGTCTTTTGTTCCAAGTCAGACTAGTTTCCTCGTTAAATGTTTAAAAATAACAGGCATTTGAATTTCAGACTTCATATTCTTCAGAAAGTACATGGTAACACAAAACCGTTTATTCTAGCAGTTGTCTAAGTTTATAACATGGATATTTGAAATTTGTCCCTATTTGTGGGACTGTATTCCCCCATTATTGGCTTCGTCCAGGTATTTTGTGCTAAGGTTGAGAGCTATCTATGATGAGAACGGAATTCACTGAATGTTTGGGGACTGTATTCCACCCCATTACTGGCTTTGTCCACATGTTTTTTGCTAAGAGGTTGAGAGCTATGGTGAGAACTGAATTCACTGAATATGTTTGGGGGCTGTATGCCCCCATTATTGGCTTTGTTCAGGTGTTTTATGCTAAGAGGTTGACAGCTATGGTGAGAACTGAATTCACTAAATGGTAGCCATTTAAGTTTGTCTTCCTCTCTTTCACAAAACAGCTGATTTGGCATAGTGGTATGTTTCTCTGACTGTTTTGCACAGGTTCCCCTGGGTTAAAGATGTGGCAGTGAAATGTATGGTGGTAACACAGCATTTTATTCTAGCAACTTTCCAACATTATACAAGCAATGTTTAAAATGTGTCCCTGGTTTTTGGGCTTTTGCCCCCCCCCCCCAATAAATTTCGGCTTTTTTCAGATTTCTTGTGCTGCAAAGTTCAGAGATACAACTGCGTGTCGAGTAGATTTTACAAGGAGCTGAGAGCTGCAGGGGAACAAAACTTTAGTGCTGCTTATTCTGAGTCTACTTGCATTTTTAATAGCACAACAGGTAGTGTACTTGCTTTTGATGCAGAAGGATGTGGGTTCTACTCCCACCGTAGATAGATGCATTGCTGATACTGTACTGTATTGCAAAGGGGGTGGATGCTGCAGTCCTTTTTGGCGAAGATACCTAGAGTGGTAACTATGAACCTGTTATCAGTTTGCCATACAGTCCCTATTGCGATATTACTAGCTTATCATTTTTTTTAATGCATGCAACATAGGCAATTTATTCCTCAAGGGCAACAGGCACTTTATTTGTAGATGAATAAACAATGACATATAAAGTTGTTTGCTAGCAGCAACCTCTTCATTGTTACAGATGTCTTTAATGTGAAATTATTTAGATGACTTTTACTACTTCAGAGATTGTGCATATTTACTGATACTGGTGGACTGTAGAAGGTTGAGTAGACTTTTATGATGGAAATGTTCTGAAATGGGTAGTTTTGTCATTGGTGCATGCATTTTGTTTCATTGTTTACTGGAAAAATGTTCAAAACAATAAATTTAAAATGCCCTCTAACAACTGCACTGTATTGTACAAGGAATACACTTTAATACAATTGGGAAGGTGTATCAAAGAGCATGTGTATGTTTCATGTTCAAGGGGCCTGTGATTTGAAAACAGCCCAAAGTTAATCTTTATCTGCCACTGGCAAAATGTATTTTCTTTGAATGTGGGTTTCAATGCTGTTTCAATGCATGTGAGTTTCAAGGGCAGAGAAGTTTTAATGCTAAGTCTGTTTTCATTGTGAGACTGCATTGCTTTGTTTAGCAGATATCTATTGGGGTTTGTGCTGTAAAAATGCAAAATAAAACTTTCAAACTAAATCCAAATCATCGCAGAAGTAAAGCAGTATGCACATTACAGTGTTTATGGTAAATGGGGAAAAATAACCAAGGTATGGGACATTGGAATGGTTGCAGGGGGGAGGCTCCAATCGACCATGATTTTGAGAGGGGAAGGGCAGCAAACTCAGACAGCCCCGGTTGAACTATACCTCTCAGCTGTCCATATTTTTGCAGAATGAATAGATATTTGCTTCTTATTTTTGGTTTGTTCCTCATAAAATGTGTGGTTTTCTGGCAAATCATTTAGGAATTAAGTCACTAAATGATAGACATTGAGTTTTAAGTCATAACCTTCAGAAAATGCATGCTAAAGCAAGACCTGTTATTCTATCAACTTTAAGTTTATACAAGAGCAATTTTTAGTAGTGTTTGTATGTTCCCCCAATATATTTGGCCTTGTCCAGATTTCCTCCATTAACAGGTTGAGAGGTACGTGCAAATAAATTGCTTTATAGAATTAGGCATATCCAAACCTCTCAACTGTCCCCGATTTTGGTTCAAAATGTTGCTCTTCCCCTAATAATCCCTCTGCAAAATGGCAATTTTGGAAGAACACATGGAGGGTTTGCAATTAATAAATAACTGTAATAATCAGTTATAGATTACTTTTATTTCAGAAATGCATGTAGATTCTTTTATTTTGTCAGCTGCTCAAGTTAGCAGTACTAATATTAAAAAGTGTCCCTTCTTTAACAGGTTCCCAGCTGTATTGTGTGGCTATTTTATATTTTTGCATCACATTTTTGGTCCATTTTTCATAAAATTGTGTTTTTTTTGGCAAATTAGTGGCAAATCATTAAAGACTGAAGTTAGAAAATAATTAAAGACATTTGAGTTTCAGATTTCATACCTTTCAGAAAATTCGTACTAATGCAAGACCTACTATTCTATTATCTTTCTAAGTTTATAAGAGCAATATTTAAAAATTGTCCTTATTTTTGGGCCTTTGTCCCACTTCTATGTATGGCTTTGTCCAGATTTCTTGCTCTGAGGTTGAAAGGTATGACAAATGTGTCAGGGCCATCGCAGTCAGCCAGTGACATTTCAAATTGTGACAAACTTGTTGCACCCCACTCCCCCATGTAGTGACTCTGGATGTGTCCAAGCAAGGCAAGGAGCAGTTATGCAGTGTAAATGTGCAGATTATCCCCCCCCCCATCCAAGGTAAACACAAGTACTACAGTGGCTTTTCATCTGTCATTGATTTTGCAGAATGTTCTGGTTTCTGTCATATTTTATACTGTTGATTTATGCTTATTATTATTCAGAAAGTGCCTTTTGCTCTGTGTTTAAGTAGCAGTGCTTTAATGACCATCAGGTAAGCTTGTCTGATATTGTAAGATGCAAGTAAGTTTTAATAAGCAGTATTGCCAACATTGAAAGCCTTTCTGTTGTTGCCATGCAGAGAATACTTACATAACTAGATACGGTATAAGCCTTGGGTATTGAAATGCATATGACAGTATTTGTAATAAAGGACAGGATTACATTATGTTAAGCTCATTACAGGCTTTACCTGCAAACTAAACAGGATGCCAATCTGTCATGTGTGGTCCATATCCTGTGCAGTAATCCTTTAAGCAATATATGTTGAGCTTGTTTCTTGTTTGTTTTTCATTTTTTACTTTGATCATGTTTTCCCCATGAAACAAGTAGATAATTGTTGTCAGGCAGCAGGTCTTTTTTGGATAAGAAACATTTTTACAAGTGGGGGTATCACAGCGATTGCTACTTTCAGCATGTTACTTGGTACTTTAATAAAGCTGAATATAAATTATAATTAGAACTGGAGTGCAAGGAGAAGTGATTTGAGTTAAGTGCTGCTTGTTTTTCTTATACTTGATTTTGACTGGCATTACAGTAATGTATTTAAAAAGTAATTTATTTTTTCATGCCTCACATTCTTTTTGTTTCCATCTAGATATTAAGTAAGCTGCCATGCAGCCAATGGACTGAAATATTTTTTTTCTTCTACACTTCATTTTGTCTTGATTGGACTCTCATAATGAAGGTTTGGCACCCAGGGCAGCGTATTTAATTAAAGTTACAGTTTTTGTGGTTTTGAGCATAGCTCCTCCCCTTTCTAGTTGGCCACACCCATTCCCATTGACCCCACCCATTCAGCTGTCTCCTGCAGCCCCCCTTTGATTTGAAGTCACCAGCCGCCACTGCACTTTAGGTGGGCCGACTCCACAGAATGCAAAGCAACCCCCACGCTGCACGCTGAAACTAGCCACTGAACAACACTGAGAAACCAAATGCAGACAGAGGCCAGCAATAAACAATGAAGCAAATCGGGTCTATATTAGAACATCGAAGTTTCAAAACTTCGAATGTTCTAATATTGAACCCTATTCAGCGAAAGCTGAAAATATCAAAGCAACAGAAAACCAAAATTTTTCCTAGGGAAAGAATTCGGTTGTCCGTTTCTGTTGCTTCGGTATTTTCAGCAGCGCTGTGGTGGAAAGTTACGGGCCGGGTTCAGGTAAGTGTGCGACTGAGTGCGATTTAGGTTAGTTACAGTTAGGGTGTGGGTTAGGTATGTGTGCGATTGTGTGGACGTGAGGGTTAGGGCAGGTTAGGTGAGTTAGTGTTAGGGCGAGGATTAAGTATGTGTGCAATTGCGTGGACGTGAGGGTTAGGGCGGGTTAGGTGAGTTAGGGTTAGGGCACAGGTCAGGTAAGTGTGCGATTGTGTGTACATGAGGGTTAGGGCAGGGTAGGTGAGTTAGGGTTAGGGCGCGGGTGAGATAAGTGTGCGATAGTGACCGACCTTAAGGTTAGGGTTTGGGTTAAGGTAAGTGGATAGTTAGTGGTGTGTGTATAGTGTAGTGTAGGGTTAGGTGTAATATTTTAGATGTATGTGTGTGGATTGCTGTTTGTTTGGTGTGCTTGTGTTGTGTGTATGTGTTTTGGAACAGTAATTTTTTTCCCTAGGAAAAAATTCACTGTTCTGTATGTTCGATGTTTTCAGCTTTCGCTGAATAGGGTTCGATATTAGAACATTCGAAGTTTTGAAACTTCAATGTTCTAATATAGACCCAAGCAAATCAATAACTGCTGCAGGATCTGAATGTTATTTATTACATCTCTACTGCTTTTTACAGTTTACAGTTTATTTGATCTGGGGAACCTTAGTCTTGTAGTATAACTCACAATTGTGAGAGAATTGTGAATTGCTGCAGGATCCAAGCTTCATTTATTGTATTCCTACATTTTTCTGCTTGCACTTTACTTGGTCAGGGATCTTAGTCTTGTGGTATAACTCACAATGGTAAGAGAATTATGAATTGCTGCAGGATCTGCACCCCATTGATTACATTTCTACTGCAGTTATTTCCTTTTGCATTTTCCATATAAAGGATCCTCTGCTATTTTCTCAAGTATCTAGCTGAGTTTAAGAGCAGCTAGTTTGCCCACTGAGAAGCATTACCCCAAGAGTGTTGTTTTAGATCAATCCTAGACCTGTCCTCCCAGCCCAACTCTAAACTCCAATTGCTCCACCCCTCATAGATCAGAAAAAGAAGATCCACAGCCATGTGTGTGCACTTTCCTACTGTCTCTGTATCCAGCCTGGAGGAAAAGGGCATCTTGAGACAAAGTAGAAATTGTTTCATGTTTACTGACAACCACCTTAGTCTTAACATCCCAGGCTGCATTCTACATGAACTACAGAATGAACTGGCACACCAACTAAGTACCATGTTCAATCATAGCCTCACCTCAGGCTTAGTGCCCACTGAATGGCGTACAGCAATAGTTATCCCACTCCACAAAGGGGAAGACATCACGGAACCAGGGAACTACCGCCCCATTAGCCTGATGAGCATGGTCTGCAAGGCTATGGAGCGTATCATCATGGAACTTATAAACAATGACATTGGTAATCTCCAAACTCTGGACCCTACCCAGTTCAGGTTTGTAAAAGGCAGATCATGTCTCCTAAACCAGATAGACTTCTTTGAAGCGATCACCAAAGCTGTAGACGAGGGTAAGGTGGTACACACAGCCTATCTAGATCTCGCTAAGGCTTTCAACACCATCCCCCACTCTGGAATTATAGACAAACTCACTAAACTAGGTATAAATCCCTATGTCACAAGATGGGTTGCCAACTGGCTCACTGACCGAACCCACACTGTGAAAGTAGCAGACTCTAAATCCAACTTCAGACTAGTGACAAGTGGAGTACCACAGGGTTCAGTCCTAGGTCCTCTCCTGTTTGGTATCTACTTCTAAGAAGTACAGACTAACACAGAAGGTCTTTGGCTAACAATGTTCACAGATGACTGAAAATTAGGAGTCATAATCAAATCTCCTAATGATGTGGACATCCTACAAAAGGTCTTCACTGAGACAGATGCCTGGTGTCAAAGCCATGGCTTCAAGCTCAATGCCAAAAATTGCATTGTCATCCCTTTTGGTAAAAACTCTGTACCCATGAACTACCACATTAGGTGGTAGTCTACTTAACACTGAAAGTGTGATAAGAGACCTTGGGACACAGGTGGACAGTAGTCTCTCCTTTGATAATCACATCACCACAGTAGTCAGGAAATCCTTCTACGTGGCACTCCTAATCACAAAAGATTTCTCATCCAGGAAAAAATAGGTCATTGTTCCCCTCTACTCATCACTCATTAGACCCATTATAGAGTACAACGCCACTTTTGGTATGTACCTCATAAGACATCTACAACAACTGGAAAGGCCACAGAAATACCTCACAAAGAGGATTACCGGCCTCAACCAGATGCCCTACGTAGACCGTATCAAAAAACTCCAGCTTTACTCTGTCACATATCGCCTACTCAGAGGCGATCTCTGCCTAACATACAAACCCAGAGCTGTTGGACATGCTCCATGTAAAGAAATCCCATTCCCTCCGAGCTACACACTCTATGGACATAAACCTTGTCACCACAATAAACAGAACATGCTGGAGGGATAGATTCCTATCTCAGAGACTTCCCATACTCTGGAACAAACTACCTATCTATATCAAACAAAGCTCCTCATTAGCACTCTTCAAGAAAAATCTTGATGATTGGATGGGAGATAGGAAATTCACCCCGGGGATCACTTCTGTGGCTCTGCTTGACAGGGGCACAGGAAAATAATTTTCTTGGGTAGCAAAAGCCAGGGTACCATTTGGCTAGGCTAAAATAGGCCCTAGGGCCAATAGCCTAGTACCTACCTATGCACTTATGAACCTATGAACAGTCTGACACAGTATGCAAGAAATGCAATCACACTATGTCTTTGGAGGCAAAGCTCTCGCATACCCACATTGTTATCTCCTAACAGGTTGCCAGTAACACACATACTACACCTAACATGGATCAGCACATAAATTTACATATGCTGAGGCTCTTAAATACACTCTAACTAAACCTTAAAGGCCTCCCATACCCTGACCTCAGCAACCTCCCAGACACTCTTCAAAAACAACACTCCACAGGACACATACAATCACAGCCCACCATGTCTAAACTTCTAAGCCCTTAAGGCAAACTACCACATTACTCAATATATTGGTCACTGTAGACTCTATTGTGAGACACACTGATGTCCCCCTTCACCAGGCTGAGAAGGAGATGGTCACTGTCAGTTGCCTATCAACTCATGACATTGAACTGCAAGTACCAGTATGACTCTGTCATAGTCCATGTGGGTGTTAATGACATGGGATGTACCTCACTGGAGAGATGTGATAGACTTTTCAGAGTACGTGTCCCAGACAGGTATGAGCCTAGTACTGAGCAGCATACTACCTTCTCCAAGGATGATACTATAATATAAACAGAAGATGATTGACTTTAATAATTTTCTTTGTTACTGGTAGGGATACAATATTTGTCAGCTCGAGAGGACATGATCGACAGACCATGCTGCTTTGCCAGGCATGGTCGGCACTGGTCTCCACTAAGCTTTTGGGTATTGGTCAACTCATTATCCACCCCTATAATACCTTTTTGTGCAATGCCAATCTGATAAATCTTCCAACATAGAACATTTTCTATAATATATAAGATAAACTAATAGTGTTACTCCTCAGTGCTAGGAGCCTCAACAAAATGCTTAACTCCCTGAAAGCACTCTTCGGCCTGGAGAGTGTTGACATCTGTGCAGTTACAAAGACTTAAGACTTAAAGGCTTTAATGCCTTCTACACATTTTGACCAGGTACTGCACAAGAAGGGACAAGTGGTAGAGGTGTTTCAATCTACATAAAAAGTAAGCATACCTCAAGAGTGGTCAAACAATGTGTCATGCTTGAGCTACTTCATGTCCAGCTAACCTTAGGTAAAGTCCAATATCATATCCCATCTTTCAAAACCACTCTGAAAAACTTCCTGGCTAAAATCTAACTCTTATTCTTGCTTAAAACCAGGATAAACTATATCCCCAAATGTGAACAAGTACCTTTGTATCCCTTATACCTCCTTACTCTCCCTGCTACACTTACTTCCTTACCTCTTCCCTGACTTTCTCTATAAATATACCATAAGCCTGTTTTTCCCTCATATCATTTTGCAATTCCTGATTGTATTAGACTAATTTACCTTTAATTTCTCAAACTGTATAAAATTTCTCTAAATATTAAATGATTGTCATATAACTTGTATTGAATCTTAACCAATGTGTTTGTTATGTCTAATTTGTTATACTTATTTAAATTGCAGATGTTTTTTATTTTATTTTTGAAGATTATAAAAATATTGTTCTTAAAATGTTATGTAATAATTTGGAGCTTGTCTCCCTGGGCCTCCTCTTAAAATAGGCTTCTACTTAGTCGGACTTTCCTGGTACTCAGATGTCAATAAATAAATATCCTTGCTAGCTATAGTTCCACATCTATGATCCAGGATAACCATACCATATACTTGAATGTACTGGAGTCACTTACAATTCAGCCCAACACCATATTCATGGGTGATTTCAACTATCCCACCATAAACTGGGATACATACACAACCACTAACCTGCAGGCTGAACAATTCCTGGATTTTGTCAATGCAAACACCCTGGAACAGCTAGTTTGCACACCTATTAAGGTTGCAAATATCCTGGATTTGGTACTCACAAATATGAAGGAACATTGTGCTCCCCCCCAGTAAGGTTCTCTTTGGTCAGATCAGACCACAAAGTGGTAACGCTTGAAATGAATATAAAGGCTAAACTCTCAGCAATCTCCAGATCCTTTAAGAACTTTTTCAAGGCTAACTACCTCACACTAACTGAAGGCATAGCTAAATTCCAAGCCCCCCAAACTCAGACAACACTGTGGTCTATACTGAAGTGTTTACAGAAACCCTATAACTGCATAAAAGTAGTAGTACCAAATCAAAATAAACTTATGACAATCTCCCAAAACAAGCCCCCTTGGCGGACCATGAATATAAATAAGTTGTATTATAAAATAATGAAACTCCTGTCCAAAAATAGGAAGGGCTATGCCCAAAAAACAAAAAAAAAAAAAAACTACCTCATTAGTCTCAATAAGCAATTCAGAGGACTAATCAAGTCCACCAAAGCCAACTTCGAGGCAAAAATAGCTTCCCATACGAAGGATAATGATAAGGCATTTTTCAATTTACTCAACCTTAAAGGGAATGCCCAACAATGTGCTGAACTAATAGTGAATGGAATTTCCCATACTGAACTGGGGGATACAGCAAATTTGCTGGCCAATAAATTTAGCTCTAATTTCAACCCCTATCACCCCCACTTCCCCCCAGGAAATACCCTCTACCATTTCTCCATCAACTATCATTAAAGAACAGGTCCTCACTGCACTGTCCAGAGCAAAAACCACTGCATGAATGGGTACTGATAATATCCAAGGATTCCTCCTATATAGCTTGAAACATGACCTGTCAGGCCCACTAGAATCTCTATTCAACTACAGCCTCAAGACAGGTGTCATCAACAGACCTAGGAAACTGCAGACCCATAAGTTTGACTAATATTAGATGCAAGGCTATGAAAAGAATTACTGTGGACATGATAAGTAAAGACCTAGGAAATCTTCAAACACTGGACCCATCCTAGTTCATTTTGTCAAGGGAAGGTCACGCCTAATTAACTCGGTGAACTTCTTTGAGAAGGTCACTAGAGCCATGGATGAGGGCAAAATGGCACATACTGCCTACCTTGGCCTGGGAAAAACATTTGATGTAATACCTCACTCAGGTATTATAGACAAGCTCACAGATTTAGGCATAAATCCCCTCAACCTACATATCACAAGAGCAGGTCAGTAAAGCCTTAGTATCATCATTAAGTACTCTAGTCAGTAACACCCTAACCACAGGCTATGTTCCTATGGAATGCAGAACAGCAATAGTTATTCACCTCCACATAGGTGGATTAGCAACAGACCCAGGGAGTCATAGACCCATAAGTCTCACCAGCCTCATCTGTAAGGCCATGGAATGTATCATCATGGACGTCATAAATAAAGACATAGGTGATGTCCAAACCCTGGATCTGGCCCAATTCAGCTTTGTCAAGGGCAGATCCTGCCTGTTAAACCTGGATGATTTCTTCAGAAATGTGACCAGGGCCATTGACGA
Source organism: Protopterus annectens (assembly GCF_019279795.1). Classification (NCBI taxonomy): domain Eukaryota; kingdom Metazoa; phylum Chordata; order Ceratodontiformes; family Protopteridae; genus Protopterus; species Protopterus annectens. Next base: position 961,937,853 of record NC_056726.1, read on the forward strand.
GGGCAAATCTGTGCACACAGCATACCTTGACTTGGCCAAGGCCTTTGACACGATCTCACACTCAGGCATTACCAATAATCTTAGCAAACTGAATGTTAATCCCTTTGTTGTAAGATGGGTTGCCAACTGTCTCACGAACCGGTCACACACTATCAAAGTGGGTGATTCCACATCAACCAACAGACCTGTCACCAGTGGAGTGCCATAAGGGTCAGTGCTGAGACCCCTGCTGTTTGGTATGTACTTCTCAGACGTTCACACCAAAACTAAGACACTGTGGCTGATCAAGTCTGTGGATGACTGCAAACTGGGTGCAGTTATCGAATCCCCAAATGATGTCAGTATACTCCAGGAGGATCTTACACAGTCCAATGACTGGTGTCTTAGTCACTGTCTCAAATTAAATGCAGAGAAATGCATCATCATTCCCTTCGGTAAAAACAATGCCCCTTCACACTGTCAAATTAATAACAATACCCTATGTACCTACGAAGTGGTAAGGGATCTGGGATCACAAGTAGACCGCAACCTTAACTCCAACCACCATGTGTCTACTGTAGTAAGGAAGGCTTTCTACATAGCACACTTGATTAGTAAAGGCATTGCCTCTAGAGCAAAGGAAGCTATAACCCCTATACTTGTCACTAGTCCATAATTGAGTATAATGCCCATTTTGGCATGTACCATACAAAGCACCTGCAGCAATTTGAGAGACCTCAGACATTTCTAACAAAGAAGATCAAGGGACTCCAGCATGTGCCTTACACAGACCGACTAAAGTCCCTGTCACTATACTCAGTGTCGTATAGACTTCTTAGGAAAACATATGCCTGGCTTACAGAGCAATCACTGACCCAAACCTAATGAATTTGCTGCACATCCGTAAATCAAACTTGACTAGATCTACCCATTCCAGGGACCTAAATATGGCCTGTGACTTGAATAGGATGTGCTGGAGTTACAGATGTGTCTCCCAGTGACTGCCATGTCTTTGGAATAGGCTCCCAATTAATGTGAAGCAGAGCACCTCTATGACACTGTTCAGAAGAAACCTGGACAAGTGGATGGGGCACCATAAATTCTGACTAGGGATAGCGCTTACAACCCTCCTGGACATGGGCAGTCATTACTAAATACAATTCTGGGTATTGACTAGTATCATTGGTATTACATTGGGATAAAATGGCTAGGCTTGAAATGACCTTCATGTGGATAGCCTAGTAACCTCCTATGATCCTGTGATCCTATGACATCACTTAATGGAATAGCCAAGTGGCTCACAGATAGGACACATGAAGTTAGGGTGGGAGAATCCACCTCCACCAAGAATCCTGTTATTAGTGGGGTCCCAGACAGCTCAGTACTGTGACCTCCCCAGTTTGGAATATACTTCTCTGAAATCAAGGCATATGTAGATGGTCTAACATTTGCTGATGACTGCTAGCAAGATGCAATCATTGAATCCCTCAGAGATGTAGATATCTCCAGGAAGGTCTGACATAGACAAATAACTGGTGCGAGAACCATGGCCTAAAACTCAGTGAAAAAAATGCATAATCTTACCCTTTGGGAAGACAACCACCCCTGCAAATTTTAACATTGATAACATTCCCCTATGAATAGTGCTAAAGGACTTGGGACCTCTAAAAACCAGACTGGAAGATGCAGGAAAAACAAAGTGAAATCTGCACGATGTTAGCATAATAAAACTTTTAATCCACGCTTTTGTAACCAAACTTCTTCAGAATAAAATATACATACTCAACATCACTTTTAAAAACAGTTTTGAAATACTTCTCCACCAATGAACTCATTTTTCCACTTAAAGAATTACACAATTAATCAATAAAATTTCTGAGCTCAGGAAGTTATTTCCTTATATTGACTCTATGGTCTTTCAAAAAACATTTAGTGTTGACAGCATCATTTATACCAGTTTTTTTGTCTGAATTAAGTCTAATCTGCTATAAAGCCTCCTTTTGTTCAAGATTTGTTTTGAAATTGCCACCCCTAAAGTTGTGACTTCCTTGTTCCAGCACAGAAAACAAAAATTTATTATATGTAGGACAAATGGTAGTATGCTTATAAAAAGCATTTGTCTTGTTTTCTAATGTTATAGTAATGTTTCTTTTATTCTAGTGCATAGGGCTCTTGTAGTCATACCAATGTAGAATGCACTGCAATGTGCACACATACCAATGTACACAACTCCTTTACTCTTACAGTTAAAATGTCCTGAAACTCTCAAAATATAAGGTAAGTGTTCCAAATTGACTAAGGGACCTTCAGAAATATATCAGCATGTGTTACAATTTCCACACTTGTACATGCCCCGTTTTTTTCTGTGTACTATTGGGACATTATCCCACTTTGTTTCTCCCTCTTTCAAAAATATTTTTCAAACTGTTTTGATTTTTATATACAAACCTCGGTTAGGTCCCTACAATAGATTGTAAATCTTTATTTCCCTCTAGAATTTTCCAATTGTCAGAAATAATATTTCTGATAATACCACTATCTACTGTCATGTCCAAACAGAAGTAATTACCAGCATCTGATGTATTCCTATCTTGGTTCTGTTTTGTGTTAAGTGTTAGAAAACCCACACTCAAGGATAGCTGGAAAGAGATTGTCCCTGTTCTGTATAACATATTCAGCCTGCTCTTTTAACAGGGTCTTACTATACCCTCTTTCAACAAACAAGGTAATAATAAATTGTATTTCCTTCAAAAAGTCACCCATTTCACTTGTCATTTGACTAGCTCTTATGAGCTGTCCTTTTGGAATGTTATTCTTCATATAGCGAGGGTGCATGCTGGTATAATGCAAGTAACTTGTTGGTAAAGGTTTCTTTCCTGAAAATCCTACTTACTAACATGTAATGCTTAACATCCCATTCCAGAATCACATCCAGAAAATGGACTTGGGACCTCTAGTTGACGATAACTTGAACGTTGATCACCATTTGTTCATGGTAATGAGAAAATCCTTCTATGTGGCATAACTTATAAGTAAGGACATAACATCCAGATCAAAGGAGATCATAGTCCCACCATACTCAGCCCTTGTTAGACCAATAATCGAGTACAATTCCCCATTTGGCATGTACCTGACCAGGCATTTGCAAAAGGTGTAGTGGCCACAAAGGTTCCTCATTAAAAAAATATAGGCTGTAAATAATATGTCCTATGTGGACCACCTCAAAGCCCTCTCACTGTACTTGGGCTCCTACAGACTACTGAGGGGTGAGCTATACCTAGCCTACAAGGCATTTTGTGACCCAGCCCTGGTGGATCTGCTACACATTCACAAAACAAACAGCACTAGAATTATTCAATCTAAGGATGCAAACCTTGTCTGTGACATAAAACATGTTGGAGCAACAGATATGTGTCTCAGAGATTACCCCTTTTCTGGAGCAGACTCCCCATTCAGATGAAACAGAGCTCTTCCCTAAGCCTGTTCAAACAGAATTTGAACCAATGGATGGGAAATCGAAAATTCACCCCTGGCTTGTCACCTGTGGCCTTTATAGACAGGGACCATTTGCAGATACCCTAAGGCTTAGACAAAGTGATTCTAGCCTTTGGACATTGATAATTGGGAAAATTAGGGCATGAATCGCTGAGCTTAAAAAGGCTCTAGGGCCATTAATTTATAACCTCCTATGATCTTATGATCCTATAAAATTAAGTTTTTGTTTTAGTTCAGTTTAGTGTTCACCTCTGTGACCTGACCAGTGTGTGCTGTAATTGATTTATTGATGTCATTTAACCTGTTATCAGACATGGAGATTTATTCCTGAAGTGTACTACTCACCTTCTGCATTCCTGTTATTAACAAGCCAAACTGCTTTTCCATAATCTCTGTCAGATCAGTTGTAGCCATCCTAATATTCCCCATGGCTGCTTGTCACTGATTACAGACAGTGCCATACCTCTTGATGGCAAAACCACTTGGTCAAATTGTGTAAGATTATTTTTAATTTCTCTTTTTAGGCAATTAGGATCAGTGCCCACATAAATAACTGTCCAATTAAAGGTTGCCGCCATCTGTGCTGTTAATTTTGGTAGAGTCCCAGCAGAGGGGGGGTTGATTTTTTTTTTATAATTGGGGGAGGGTGACCTTTGATGAGTAACATCTTATATCATGCCTGCCCTTACTGGAAACCATTGATTCTTATTTACTTTTAGATTTCTCTTTTCCCGGCAGCTGTGTGATGCTATATTAATGTAAAGGGTGGTGGAGTAAAGAATGACAGAGGGTGCAAGAGGTTTTCTCATGAAAAACATTCTTACTTTAGGGCTTATCATCTAGTTGAAGCTGCCTTCACTTGTGTTTGTCTGGTTAGAGGTTCATTCAGTAGTTTCTTGGGCTGGTAGTTGAAGCATATCCCAGTTGCCTTTTTCTCTGTATACAACCACACACACTATATAAGTCTACCTAACAGATACAATATGTTCTTGTATGGCTATATCCTTCTTTAATGGTTTTAGTTTCTTCTCCTAACTGTTGTAATAGATTTCCATCTTAAAATCATCAGAATCATCTCAAGTGTCCAGCACGTTATATATATTGTGTTTAGTCCATGCTTGCACCAGAGTTGAGTGTAACTGCAGAGCAGATTCCTTTTCCATGCTTTCTGTACATTCAAAATAAGTATCCTTATCCTCTATAATCTACTATTGTCTGTACTAATACATCATATGTAGTCATCTGCGTGTACTGCCTGCTGCTTTGGGGTGAACTCTATTGCTGCATAGTATGTATTAATTTTGTAAATAATTATGTGTGTATTGATTACTGTTCTTGCATAGTCTAAGCATTATCTCTACATTTATACTATTACTTCACAGGGGGCATCCCCTCAGATTCATTCTGAAAACAAGCATGACCCAGCAGGATTAATCCAGTCAATGAAACATTAGTAAATACTATCCTCATTCTTTCTTATACCTGTCTGCTTTCTTATACCTGTATGTTCCACTATATCTTCCATATATCTCATAGTACCTATACCCATTTTTCAGTGTAACAATATTGCAACTGCTTTTAAATGAGTGCAAAAAGTAATCATAGGATCATAGAAGATTACTAGGCTATTGACCTGGAGGTTATTTTAAGGCTCATCCGAATGTAATACCATGAAAATGCTAGTCAGTACCGAAGACTGCATTTAGTGATGACTGCCAAAGTCCAGGAGGGTTGTGGGTACTATCCCCGGTAAGAATTTACAGTGTGCTATCTACTCATCCAGGTTCTTCTTGAACAGTGTCATAGAGGTGCTCTGTTTCACATGAATTGGTAGCCTGTTCCAAAGATGTCGCAGTCACTGGGAGATAAATCTGTCCCTCCAGCATGTCCTATTTAAGTCACAGGCCATATTTAGGTCCCTGGAAAGGGTAGCACTAGTCCCATTTGATTTACTGATTACTGATATCCAGCAAGTTCATTAGGTTTGGGTCTTGGATTGCTCTGTAGGCCAGGCATATGTCTCCCCTAAGAAGTCTATATCACATGGACTATAGTGACAAGGACTTTAGTTGATCTGTGTAAGGCAAGTGCTGGAACCCCTTCTTTGTTAAAAACCTTTGAGGTCTGTACAGTTACTGCAGGTACCTTTTTTGGTACATGCCAAACAGGTCATTATACTCAATTATGGGCCAGATTAGTGCCGTGTATAAAGGGGTTATAACCTGTTTTGCTCTCAAGGCAATGCCTTTACTAATCAAGTGTATTATGTAGAAAGCCTTTCTTCCTACAGTAGACACATGGTGGTCGAAGTTAAGGTTGCACTCAACCTGTGATCCTAGGTCCCGTACCACTTTGTGGGTAATTAGGGTATTATTGTTGATTTGATAGTGTGAAGGGACATTGTTTGTGCCAAAGGGAATGTTGATGCATTTCTCTGCATTCAGTTTGAGACTGTGACTAATACACCAGTCACTGCTCAGTGAGATACCCACCTGGAGTATACTGACATCATTTGTGGATTCCGTGATTGTACCTAGTTTGCAGTCATCTGCAAACTTGGTCAGCCACAACCACATAGTTTTGACCTGAACTTCTGAGAAGTATATACCAAACACTAGGGGGCCTAGCACTGACCCCTATGACACCTCACTGGTAACAGGTCTGGTGGTTGATGTGGAGTCACCCACTTTGAGTATGTGTCCAGTGTGAGAGCCAGTTGGAAACCCATCTTACAACAAAGGAGTTTATATTCAGTTTGCTAAGTTTGTCGGTAATGCCTGAATGTGGGATTGTGTCAAAAGCCTTTACCAAGTTGAGGTATGCTGTGTGCACAGATCTGCCCTCATCAATGGCCCTGGTCACATTTTCAAAGAAGTACACCAGATTTAACGGGCAGGATCTGCCCTTGACGAAGCCAAATTGAGTATGATCCAGGGTTGGGAGGTCGCCTATGTCTTTATTTATGAGGTCCATAATGACACGTTCTATGACCTTACAGATGAGGCTAGTTAGGCTTATGGATCTGTAATTCCCTGGGTCTGCTGCTAGGCCACCTTTGTGGAGGGGAATAACTGTTGTTCTCCATTTCACAGGAACAAAGCCTGTGGTTAGGCTATGATTGAAAAGGGTACCTAATGGTGATGCTAGTTCATGTTTTAGCCTGTTTAGAAGACAACCTGGGATGTCGTCTAGTCACATAGAGGCAGTGGTTTTTGCCTTGGACAAGGCTTTGAGGGTCTGCTCCTCATCCTGCAAACACCCATTTGCTTTCTTACCCTAAATACATGCCAGCTTCAATATCATGTATTTCTTGTTGCAGTAGCATCTAATAATTAGTTTTCCATTTTTACTGCATTTTAACCTAAATCCCTCCCATTTTATATAATTTCAAAAAACTTTTAAGATAAACATAGCTGTCATTCCCTTTCCTAATAACACTTTTTTAGTAATATCCACATAGCTTAGTCTTGAAACCATCAACATTTGAAACACTCTGAGCTGCCCCTTGACTTACCTGTGCTTGTTTCTACTTACAAGTAGCACCCACCTATTAATACCCATCAGCCAGAGATAGGAATAATTAGTCTAGTAAGTTTACCACTGTTAACATTATGTGAAATTAAAAATAAAACTTCATTAATGAAATCTATAATGTAGCCTATTTACATATTATAACTTTGCTATTTTTGTTTATGTTGTAATCTTATCACATTACTCACCCCTTCAGTACTTCTCTAAGTTTATATGAATCACATTATATACCTTTCTGTTACCTTCAACCATCGAGATATAAACATGTGAAGCCCAGTCTAATATTGTACCTTTTCCAGTGCATAAATGGCATCCTGTTTGCCTTGGTTATACCTGCACAGATGTTGAAAACTGAATAATGCAATACTTCATGTGAAGTCAAACAATTAAATTCTTTCATCCTCCCTTCCTCCATGTAACAGTACACTTATGCGGACACACATACATACACACACGCACACACACACACACACACACACACACACACACACACACACACACACGGGTCTATGTCACATAAGTGAACTTCCAAAATTCCGAACACCATATGTTCGAACTTGGAAGTTCGAAATGTGATAACATCAAAATCTCAGAACAGCAAATTTTTTCCCAGGAAAAAAATTTGCTGTTCTGAAAAACACACACACAACACAAGCACACCAAAAACCTTATAAACCTACACTAAACCTTACATATACAACTATTTGTGCACTAACCTTAACCCAAACCCTAACCCTAAGGTCCGTCACTATCACACACTTACCTTACCCGTACCCTAGCCCTAAAATCCGTCACTATTGCACACTTACCTTACCCTCACTCTAACCCTAAAGTCTGTCACTATCGCACACTTACCTTACCCGCAACCTAACCCTAAAGTCCGTCACTATCTTACCTTACCTGCACCCTAACCCTAAAGTCTGTCACTATCACACACTTACCTTACCCGCACCCTAACCCCAACGTCTGTCACAATCGCACACTTACCTTAACCCGTTCTGTAACTTTCGCACCAAAGTGGAGAAAATGCCGAAGCAGCAGAAACAGCCAATCAAATTCTTTCCCTGGGAAAGAATTCAGATTTCCACGACTTCGACATTTTCAACTTTCGAACTTCCCTGTCCGAACTTCTGGTGTTCGAACTTCTGGAAGTTCGATTACATGACATAGACCCCACACACACACACACACACACACACACACACACACACACACACACACACACACACACACACACACACACACACACACACACACACACACACACACACACACACACACACACACACACACACACACACACACACACATACACACATCCATCCTGAAATTGGTAACATTGTTATTAAAAGCTGGCAGATATCCAAAAAATTACCCATGAAGGTTTAACATCCACTGAAACATGGCTTTGCAACTCACAATTTATGCTCAACCCACCTCTCCTCCCCCAAAAAACAAACTGCTATTTTTCCCCCCAATCCCTCTGTCAAGAAAAAAATGTTAAAGTCCTCGCTCTTAATAATACATCTATTTAAATAACTTCTCATAGCAAATTATTATTGATGATAGTGGATTATAGTCTTAAACTCAACCTGCATATTCAAAATTGCATAAAAAAATCACCAAAAACTGAGGATGCTATACAGAGCCAAAAACGTTCTCGCCAACACAACTAAAACTACATTTGTTACTACTTACCTCCTTCCCTCACTACATTTTGGTGCTCCCATCCTTACTAACCTCCAGAGATCACAAAGTACAAAACTTAAATAATGCTATAATAAAGTGGCTACATTTGCAGCAAATACCCCTGAACCCACTACTCTATAGCACTAAAAAGCCTAAATTCATTACAACTACCCCATCAACTAATTTGTACACAGCTTTTTACCATATAAAATTATCTAGCATCCAACTGTTTATCCAGCACTAAATATCATTCTACACAACTATGTTCCCATTCAGTCATCACGATCCAATGAATAAAAACTCTTTTGTGTACACAAACCTATCAAATTTGCTGCACATAGCCTGTATTCATACCATGTTGCTAAGGCCTGTAACTCTTTACTGTATCCATCTGGTCAAAACCCTGCCTCCAGTCCTTTAAAACTGAGCTGTGTTCTTGCTTAATCCCAGGATAAAATGTATCCCTAAATATGAACAAGTACCTCTTCATAATTTACACCCCCTTACTCCCCCTTCTTCACTCATTTCTTTACTTCAGTCAATTTCTCTTCCCTGTTTTTCTAACACTTCATATTGCAGTTCCTGTTTGTATTATATTAATTTACCTTTAATTTCTCTAAACTTGCTAAAATTTCTCTTATTATTAAATCTTTGCCATATAAGTTATATTTATTTTAACCAACGTTTTCACATTATGTCTAATTTGGTATGATTATTTAAACTGTAGATGTATTTGTATTATTTTTGAAGATTGTGAAATTATCTTTCTTGAAATGTTTTTGTAATACTTTGGAGCTTTTCTCCCCAGGCCTACTCTGAAAATGGACACTTACTCAATTGCATTTTCCTGGTAATCAAATGACAATAAATAAATAAATAAATAAATAAATTAACTAACAAGAATTTCTAAGACATCCAAATCTATACTCAGTATTTCAAAAAGAATGATTCCCACACTAACTTCGTTATCTTTCCTTCACATTATTTTGATATTATTTAAGAAGGAGCATGTTGTTCTGTTGAGTCGTTTGTTTCAGTGATATCAGAAGCTGCATCTAAATTAGCTATTATTATACAAAGGATGGATAGCTAGATAGATAGCTAGATAGATAGATAGATAGATAGATAGATAGATAGATAGATAGATAGATAAATAGATAGACAGATAGATGTTACTGTTTTGTAGCTGATTTTTTTTTATTTCAGTGGTTAGATATATTTGTTAAGTTTTTAAGTGGGTTATTAGGTAATGGGTCTATGGTGGTAGGATGTTTTCTTTTATATTCCACTTTGTGAAGTGCAGCTGCAGTTTGACTGTTTGCTAACTGTGGCTTCAGTTTGACTTTTTGCTTATCTGATTTTCAACAAATGCTGCAGGCAGGAAACATAAAACAGTGTTTCATACCCACAATGTTTCCTCAGCTTCAGTTGTGTAACATGAAGTTAGAACACGAGAATAAAAGCTCTCCCCTTAAAGTGTTTATGTGGGCGTTGGTGGGGGGCTTGTCTTCTTCAAAATCACTTTTTAAGGTTGTTTTTCTTTTTCTATTTTTTATGGTTATTTACTTATTTAGCTGAAATGTTCTTATATATGTTGGTTTTGTTATACAGGATTCAAGTTTTATACTTTTATTGTTTCATCATGGATCCGTGTTTAAGTATTAGGGAGGATGAAATCTTCCATAGGTTCATAGGTTCATAGGTAGGTACTAGGCTATTGGCCCAAGGGCCTACATAAGTCTAGCCAACAAGGTTCCTTGGCTTACGCCACCCAAGAAAGTTATTTTCCTGTACCACTGTCGAGCAGAGACACAGAATTGATCCCTGGGGTGTATTTCCTATTTCCCATCCACTCATCAAGATTTTTCTTGAAGAGTGCTAATGAAGAACTTTGCTTGACATAGATGGGTAGCCTGTTTCAGAGTATGGGAAGTCTCTGGGACAGGAATCTATCCCTCCAGCATGTCTTGTTTATTGTGCTAACAAGGTTTAGGTCCCTAGAGTGTGTAGCTCGGAGGGATTGGGATTTCTTTAGGTGTAGCATGTCCAACAGCTCTGGGTTTGGCCTGTCTCAACTCTTGCTACTTCCAACGGACACATGCATCTGTTTCACTCAGAATTATCTTCCCTGTATGTTTCATTTTTTTTAACATTATCCTTGGCATCATATGTACTAGAATTGTCCTGTTCTCATATTCCTTTCTACAGTACTGTTTTGACCCAGTGTGCAGTCTTATAATTTTAACACATTTATTTATTTCACATTTTTTAACCGGGTTGGTCCAGCTGAGCTACAAAAAAAAAAAACCTTTTCAGTGAAGACCTGAGGAGAAAGGCTACAATAATGTCTACAGCAGTAAAAAGTAAAAGAAACATTATACATAAGATAAAATAGAGTACAAACTAGAATGCCGATATGCAGAACAAATTATAGTTGTCACATAAGAAAGTGTGAGTACTAAAAATATAAACATACAAACAGTTTAGTCACAGTGCTGAAAAGCTAGCATGCTCTAATATTTACAAGAATTAGAAGTAATGCCAAGACACTTCCTAAGTAGAGGGTGTAGAATGTGAATAGACAGAGGTATATGGGAGGTTAAGTGGGGTGAGTGTAGTGACAGATCTTCAAGTTAAGCAGGTGATCTTTTAGTGACTTTTTAAAGTTATTGGCATGAGTTATACTTCTGATATGACATTCTCCTCCACTATAATGTTTCTTACTCTAAGATTTTTTTTAATTTGTATAAATTATTAATCATTTTAATGAGCAGTAATTGTTTGCTAGGGGTGGTTGATTTGCATATTTTACCATGCTTAGGGTTTTTGGCAGCATCCTGACGTATTTCCTGATTGTTTTTTCATTCATATTACTTTCCCTCTCTCAACTTCATTAATGTCCTGGTCAAGCAACCATAATGTCATATTTTACAGTCAGCTATCCTTACCTTATAGCACTCAGTATGAGAATGTTCATACTTCATGCAAATATTGTACATTATTCCAGTAATACGTTGCGTTATTATATAGGATCATAGGAAGTTACTAGTCTAAAGGCCCTAGAGCCTTTTTAAGCCTAGCCATTCATGATCCAGTTTTACCAATTATCAATGCCCATGGGGAGGAACAGCTTTGGTATTTGCCTGTGCCCTAGGGCACCTACATATTCATCCACAGTACAAATCATCACCCTTGTCCATGCATTAAAGAAACATGTGAAATGCTATCCAGGTTACATGAAGACACTGAATACCTGAGCTAAGAGCATAGCAGATTGCATACTTCCAACTGATACTGGAAGTTCATAAGACTTTTGGATTTGCATCTCAGTACTAACTTTGTAGTGCATCATGACAGAAAGTGAGCTATATCCATTATGTATGCCCGTCTTTCAGAAGAAGCACTGAACCAATGACCCATGGGAACTTCCCCTGAATCTTGGCTAGGTTTTGATTTTACTATCAACTTGTGTTCTTACTGAAAAGGGTCAGGGTTGGATCTCTGATCTTACTGGAGACTAGTTAAAATGAAATTCCATTCTTCTATTGATAACTTTACTACAGTAGTAATTTACCAGCTCAACAAATGAAAACTTGGCTATCTTCAGAAATGAGACTAGAACGCATAAAAAGGTTACATCACCTTCCAGCTCCATTACTACCATTAAATAGTAAAATGTAGATCAGTCTGCAGCTTAGAAGAATGCACAACTTTAAAAAAACTGCATTTTATAAATGGCTGTACCGCATATTTTTCGAGGGGAAGGAACATGTTAATGGGCATGAAGTATCCCAAACTATACTTGAACTTTATAGTAGTCCAAGGTCAACTGCAGAGGCAGCAGCAAAAAAGTGAAGTTTTGTGGGCAGTACTAGTAAGTCAGCATTATTATAAATGAAACTAAGATTTATCAAAGGTGAGTCCCACACTAACATTATGTTAAAATATTAATTTGCTTTTATAAAATGTATTTGAATTTACAGAACCAAGCTATTCTTAGTCATTTCAAATCTCTTTGGTAACGACTGCACACACTGCTTACAATCTTGGTAAACAAATAATGGGCCAGATTCACGAAACCTCCGTGTAAGACTTAATATGTCTTACTCGGAGGCTGCAGTTGAACGGTATGACGTCAGCATATTCATGAGGGCATGCTGAATCATACCTTAGGCTAACACAGTCCGTGTAGGAAAGTAGGGGGCGTGTCCGAATGCTGAGTACTGCAAAGGGACACGCCCCCAGAAGAGTCAGAGGCCTGAAAGTAAACACCCACGAGCGAGTCCTTAGAAATGTCAAGGAACACAACACCACACATCCCCACAGACTATAAACCCTACTGAAAATGTGTAAAACGTAAAAACAGCAGTTTCATTTTTTTTTTTATAATTTCAAAAATGTTTGCCCGCATTTGCCGTTTATGGGTATGCCCTTCGCTCAGCCACAGTTAGCAGACATTGAAAAGCATATAAGATCTACATATGCAAATTAAGCCAAGTAGCAATAGCGTAGCAGTAGAGACGTTGGCCAAAGAGGGGGTAGTCACGGTTCGAGCCCCCACAACATCATTCACCATTTTTATTTAAATAAGTATGAAACAATTCCCTGACATATATATATATATATATATATATATATATATATATGGGTCTACTTCTAATGACCGAAACGCCGATTCGCCGACAGTGAAATAACCGACGCCAGAAAACCGACAACACACAAACCCGACAACGCGAAACACCGAACACCATAACACCGACACACTACACGTAAACAACACAGTACACTACAACACATATCCACTAGCCCTAACCCAAACCCTAACCCTAAGGTCCGACACTACCGTACACTCTCCCTACCTGCACCCTAACCCTAACTCACTTACACACCCCGAACCCCAAGCTCCGACACTACCGCACACTCTCCCTACCTGCACCCTAACCCTAACTCACTTACACACCCCAAACCCCAAGCTCCGACACTACCGCACACTCTCCCTACCTGCACCCTAACCCTAACTCACTTACACACCCCGAACCCCAAACTCCGACACTACCGCACACTCACCTATCACACACCCTAACCCTACATCCCTGAGTATTGCACACTTACCTGTCCGCTCCCTACTCCTAAATCCCTCACTATCGCATACTTACCAGGTCGCGCTTACACATTCCCCTTGTCGGTCTTCCGTCTGTCGGGATTCGAGCGTGTCGGTCAACTGCGTTGTCGGTAGTTTCGTGTCGGTTATTTCCCTGTCGGCGAATCGGCGTTTCGGTCATTAGAAGGAGACCCATATATATATATATATATATATATATATATATATATATATATATATAACTATAATTAAAGTAAAATGTAATGAAATGGGCCATGTATTTGTGAAGAAATCCGACAGAATAATTTATAAAAAAAGGATTATAATTGCCCATAGCTGAGCAGCACTTTAACAAGCTGCATATGAGTGCCAGTAGGTGAGCAGCGCTTTAACAAGCTGCATATGAGTGCCCGGAGGTGAGCAGCGCTTTAACAAGCTGCATATGAGTGCCCGGAGGTGAGCAGCACTTTAACAAGCTTAATATGAGTGCCCGTAGCTCAGCAGCGCTTCACCCAGTGTAATATGAGTGCTCATAGCTAAATAAAGCGTTACCCAGCATAAGCCGTTTGAGCGGAGCTGTGCAGCGCGCCAACCAGCTTACCGGCGGGCAACATTGGGCAAGCTGTATCAAAGCCGCCTTTACACAGACACACCTCCTAGCCTGTCTAGACAGTAGTAAAATAAAAAAAGCAATGCCAAGGGTTGAACCCGGGAATACTGTGCACCATAGTCAAAGTACTAAACCACTAAGCCATGACAGTTGTACTGAGAAATACAGTATTAGCATATATATAGGAATGAATGAAAATAGAACCATGACAAAGCAGGTTTGCTTTAAGCTGATAAATATCCAAAATGGCCAATCAGAGATAAGTGCGGGAAAACCGGCATATATAAGCCCCATAGACGGGAATACACACCATAACTGATTGTGGTACCCATTTGCAGTCAGGATGGTAGGTGCAGGAGAGGGAAATCACTTTAGAGCACAAAGGTGGGGTGTTGAGGAGTCAAGATATATGGTTTGGCTCCTAGTCCATGATCATGAAGCACAACTCATGCAGGGCCAAGTTCAATGGGGTGCGTATAAGGCAGAGGCATGGAACTGGTTGGCACATGATCTCACCAGTGCCACAGGCATTCCGAGGACTGGTGAACAGGTCCATCACCACCATGTGGACCTGAAGCGACGTAAGGAGGACCAGCTGAACTGTTGGATCCAGGAGGCCCGCCAAATGCCCAATGCCCCACTACTAAGTATCCATGTAATTACGTATGTAAGAAATGCTATCCTAGCCTATAGTATGGAGAGGTATGTTCCAATATTCCTTCATTTATATTACAGCTTCAGGTGTTCGTTCTGCGAATCGGCGAGCCTATCCTGATAGGCTGCTGAGGTTGCGCCACCAGGCAGGTTAGTAAATATTTAGCTGGTATTGTTATAGAATATAAGTGAGACAGATTGTAAAAGAGTTCAGTGTTGTAACCCAGTAATAAAGGTGAAATAAGCCTAGAATAAAGATTCTGCTAGTATTGTAAGATTAGATAAGTGATGCAGCCTGGAAAAGAGTGTATTGCAATCCAGTAATAAAGATTAAACAAGTCTCAAATTGAGTTTCCACCTGTATTGTAATATCAGATAACTGCTTCAGCCTGAAAATGAGTGGTAATCAATCAACAAAGGATAGACATGTGTCGAATATGTAAATTCTGCCATAAGAAATAAGTGAGTCAGCTGGAAAGGATTGTTGTAACCCAGTAATAAATGTTAATAAAGCCTAGAATTAAGTACCATTCTGAAATGTAGATATAAAATAAGTGAGAGAGTGTGAGAAAGACAGTTTGAAGCTACCAAGAAAGCTGTAATAAGTCTGGAATAAAGGTATACTGCAGTCACTACATAATGAAATAAATGAGACAGCCACAACCAAAGAGTGTAATGTCTTAAATAAAGTACAGAACCTGGACTGTGTCCGTCCTACAATTTGGATATGTTGCTGTACCCTTGCATAATGGAGATAGTATGGTTGTATGAAATGCTGAACATCCACAGTTGTCTAGACCCATATAAATCAAATGTAGCAGGATGCTGTACTTGAACACAGCCAGATATGAACATATATGAATAAAAATGGAATGTATATTAATGTAGCAGTAACATCCCCATCACCAACATTCCTAAGGTTACATACAGGAAACTGTACTAATGCATGTAGGGGATATATATCTGCATCTACTAGGAATGTACAGTATATGTATAGTCAGTGTAAGTTGTTAATGTAATATTTCTCCACCCTACCCTATTTTCACAAATTATGCCATTCCATAGGTATGTGTATTCACAATTAATTCCCATGGACATTTGTCCTGTTGGTTCATACATATCTGCATGTACGTTGATGCATGTGCCCTGTTCACATATCCAAACTTGATGGCCTGTTGCCACCAATCAACCCTGCATGCTGTTGGAATGTGCACTGTTGTTCTAAATATGCATGTGTTATGCTTGCTGCTCAATGTTCGGAATTCATGGGTGTTTGTTTAATGGGAATACTGATGCATGCTGTTACAACTAATTTTGAATGGTGTTGTTTGTTACTAACCCAAAATGCCATAAAATACTGCTAAACATAGGACAACAGGGAAGGCGGGTTCCAGCGGACCCACCTCTCCCACCTCAGCTGGCGAGTGCACCTGGCACCAGTGCCCAGGCCGAGACCTCCTCCTCTGGTGGCCCTGTGCCACCTTCGGGTGGAAGCGCTGCAGGGGATGGGGCTCCTCCCCCCTCTGCAAGCATTGCCAGAGGAGAGCCTCCACTCACCCTCCATAGGGTCCGGTCTGTGGTGCGTAGTGAGATCAGGCGTTCTGTGACTGATCCCCTACGCCAGCTTGAGGCGAGAGTGGCGCAACTCACGGGTGTGCCTGCCCATCCTATCCAGCCCCCAGCACAGCCCCAGCCTGGGCTGTGAAGGTGCAGTGGTAACTGCCCATGGGTGGGGATCTCAGTTCCACTGTTGCTGTCTGTGGGCTCATGGGCTTGCGATATCCAAACATCCGTCCCCATCAATTGTGTTTACCCCCCACATGTGTCATACTCCACCCCTGTATGCGTCTTGTTTGTCTTGTCTGTTAACCTCCCCAACCTACCTCCCCAAATATACCTACTTCCTGTACCTCACATTCCACTCTCACCTGAAAAAAAAAATAAAAAAGGGCACTCTGTTCCCACACAAAAATTACGCCCCATACATAGCTGCCCAATTCGCACACATGTCCGCTGGACATGTAAACTGATAATTCTAATTGGCAGTACAACATATTTTGTTGTCCTCACCCCTCTCTCAGGGGTGGAAGGTTTCAAATTTCACACCAAATTTCAAACATATGCACAGCTGTTGCTGATAAAGAAATAGGCAGCTATGGACCTTCCCTACACCCATCCTGCACATCCCGAGCTGGTTTCCCTACTGTCTTTCCCTCTTTGTGCCCCCTTTTTCACCACTTTCCTATTTCCCCATTTTCTTTTCTTTAAAAGAAATTAGTGCGGGTGTTAGCAGGAGTAAGCACTTTTAAGCAGTAGTCAGCGGGTGTGCGCTTGTGTGCGCTTAGCTAAGCATAGATAAGCGTAGCTAAGCGTCACGCAAACTCATGCAAACCCGCTTACAACTGCTTAAAAGTGCCTTAGTCACTCTGTATGACAAGGCCTGTAGTCTGCTCATCAGCAAAATAAAATACCCCTGTCATTCTCGAACCTTGGAAATACTAGTCTGCATGAATTACCACTGAGCCACAGCAGATATACAAGAACTTGGTGCTGAAAGAAGTATATCATGAAATACAAGGAGTGAATGTAAAGGGAAAATAGGAAGGCCATTACACAAAGCTTGTTCTGTGTATCTTTACTGGCAATTCTTGTGGAATTGCATTACATTAATGTGAGAAGAGAAACAGCCATGCTAGTAGGTAATAATGTTACAGTAGCACCTTACAAACCCCACACAGTATCAGAGCAGGATAAACACCGCCATATTGGAATAGGTAAGAGGCCAGACCTCCCAACTGTGACTAATTTACAGGGATGTCCCTGATTTGCAAACAACTGTTACCTGTGCCCCACTGACTCCCTGTGAAATGTACTAAAATTAGGCAGAAAGGTGGGGAATCCCACGTAATGGTAACTGTCAAGAAGTTAAAGTAGACACTACTTGCATGTCAGAAATGGTGTAGTAATACATATGCTCAGAATACCCCACAGTCACAACTGCAGAATATCTGAAATATATCACTGGTGTATCCCACTGATATGTACCTTTCCCTGAGGCTGGTCAAATATATACCTGAGAGTATTTGAGGCCTGCAAGTGTCAGAAACACACAGGCATATCAGCCTGTCTGCTGTTACATACTCTGCGAATAGCTGTAGAATTACTTCCACAAGCATGTCCTTATGTCGGAGTACAACACAGAAATATCAAAGGATGTAGCCATCTAACATACTAATGACAGTATAGCAGTTCACAAGCACTGCATGTGCCTGATATTCATAATTGTCCTCACCCCTCTCTCAGGGGTGGAAGGTTTCAAATGTCACAGCAAATGTCAAACATATGTACAGCTATTGCAGTTAAAGAAATGTGCAGCTATGGACCTTCCCTACACCCAGCCTGCACATCTCTAGCTGGTGCCCCCACTGACTTCCTGCTTCCTGCTTACAACTGTTTAAAAGTGCCTTATTCACTCTGTATGACAAGGCCCTAGTACTGCTCAGCAGTAAAATAAAATACCCCTGTAAGTGTCAAACCCCAGACCTTGGACTCCCCAGACTGCATGAAGTGCCACCAAGCCACATCAAACATATAAGAACTTAGTGCTGATAGAAATATATCATGCATTACAAGGAGTGAATGTAAATGGAAAATAGGAAAGCCATAGCAACACATTCCAGTAAAGACAAATAGCAGGCATTCAAGGAGTGAATGTAAAGGGAAAATACAAAAGCCATAGCAACACATTGCAAGAACTACTGTTGTATGCCAGTTAATCCTCAAATCCCACAGGTAAGTACATACTCCCATGTAAACAGTGTTAGCATTAGCAGGTGTGAGTTAACATACACACTGAGAAGAGTGAACTGGAAGAAGCAACAGTCAGGTTTCAGTACAACATGCATTTCAGTGGCTACAACACAGCATTAGATATGAGGGATATACCAACCTTCTGACTCACACAACAGTGTCCACAGCAAACCAGCATGGTCCCCACCTTGCAAAACTGAAAGGCCTACGCTTACCTAACCTATCATTTTATAGCAGTGTCCTGAAATCACAGTGAGAACTGCAATTACCACACAGCAGGCTGCATGCAATTACTAAATGATGGCCACCAATTGGTGCAGAGGCCATCACATGCACATGTGCAGATACCTACAAAAGCAGCCTGTACTGCCAGTCCACACATGCGATAATATCATTGCAGCAACTGGAGGGAGAGAGAGGGAGAGAGAGAGAGAGAGATAGAGATAGAGACAGAGACAGAGACCAAAAAAAAATAAAAAGCAAGCAAGCCAGCAAGCAAGCCAGCAAGTCAGCAGACCAACAAGCAAGCCAGCAAGCCAACAAGCAAGCCAGCAAGCCAGCAGAAAAAAGCTGTCAGAGACAAAGGTAATGTAAACTACATAATCTAATAATCTACATACTGTGAACCCTCCATATGTGTTAGCAGTCTGTATCTATATGTATATGCAGATGTGCATAGGGCAAGAGACATACTGCAACTGTTAGTGAAGGCTGGACATACATATGTAGTTGAAGGTTGCTATGTGCACATATCAATGTAGGTTGTAGTGTGTGGCATTGAAAACAGCATGCAGTGCAGGTATATGTCATGTGGTGGTGAACTTCTGTGGGACTGAGCCAGTGAGGCCTGCTACAGCTATACAGCCTGAGGACAGCATAATGCATTATGCACAACACTGTGCAATATAATTATAGAATGGTATGTCTCACAACTGTTTCAGAAGTGATATTCCCACCATGAAAGGTGGGCAGTCTATGCGCCTACATGTACATGTATATGTACAGCAATGGATGTTTAGAAGTGTGTGTGTGTGTGTGTATATATATATATATATATATATATATATATATATATATATATATATATATATATATATATATATACATATATGTATATATTGATATATATATATCTATATATCTAAATATCTATATATATATATATATATATATATATATATATATATATATATATGTACATAGATAGAGAGGTATGTACAGACAGAGATATATAGATAGATAGATAGAATATGTATATACATATAGATATAATTGATACATACATATATAGATATATATGTAGATACATACATATATACAGATAGATATGAATGTCTATAGATATGTATATATATGTATATGTCTATATATAGATATAGAGGTGTGTGTGTGTGTATATATATATATATATATATATATATATATATATATATATATCTAGAGTTGTATATATATTTATATATATATATATATATATATATATATATATATATATATATATATATATGTATATATATATATATATATATATATATATATATATATATATATATATATATATATATATCAAGAGAGTGAGAGAGGGGACATGGGGCAGATGTACTGCAACAGGTGCCTGGTGACCAAGGCATGGACTGAACACCAGTGTTGATACTGCAGTACCATACCCCATTCCAAAACATGTTACCCACTAACTACCACATAGGTGGTTGCCCGCCTACCACTGGAGGTGTCAGAAGGGAACATGGGACACAGGTGTACAATAGCCTCCCCTTTGATATCTACAGTGGCACACTAGTCTTGTAATCCCTGTACATGGTGCGTGTCATTACAAAGGTCGTCAGCTAGGGAAATGTAAGTCAGTGTACCCTCTACACCTCACAATGTCCTATGCAGTATGTACCTCCCATGAGAACTACAGCAAGTGGAAAGGCCACAGACATACCTAACAAAGACTGATAATGCCCTCAAACATATTCCCTATGCAGACTGACTCTCAAAACCACAGCTAGAGTGCCTTGCATACTTCCTACACAGAGGTTACCACTGCTGGACATACACAGTTATGTCACACCCATACCAGTTGGCCAACCACCATGGCAACCCCTCACAATCCGTCCAACCTACATGACCTAGGGCCCTAATCCTTGTCACTGCACTAAACAGCACATGCTGGTGGTACAGATTTCTATACACAAATATGCCATACCCTGGAGTAAAACACCCAGCATTAACAAACAAGGCTCCTTATTAGTAGATGTCATACATACCCCTGATGAATGTTATGGAGATAGGTAATATGCCCTGTGAGTCACCTCTGTTTAACCGTTTCACAGGAGCAAGTAAAATCACATCACATGTGTCCCAAAGGGCAGGGTAGCATATGGCTAGGCTGCCCTAGGCCCAGGGCCAATAGCATAGTACCTACCTATGACACAATGCACACACACATATACTCAGTGCAATACCAGCTATGTGACATTGAATAAGTGTGGCACTGATTGTGTGCAAGGTCTGTAAAGGTGTGATAGCTTAGTGTGAGTGTGTGTCTGTCATGGTAGTTGGTGTCCTTGATGTGAGGCCAGAGAAAGATGTGTCAGTTATCGGGATGCAAACATAGTAGATTGGCATATGTTGTGCCATACTTCCCTGTGTACGACTGCGGTGTCCCATCGTAGGCAGAAGCAATACATGTATGCTCAGTAAGTGGTACTGCTGTTGAATCCAGCTCATATATGAACTGTTGTACTACCTGATGTTGTAGGCCTAAATACTACAGTATGGTGTATGTTCACATTCCCTGGTAACACTGTCTGGTGTGTTTCCTGTAGTCTGCACAGATTACATACCTCATGCATAGGTATCTGTAAGTAGGGGCACATAGTATTATAAGGTACACAGTTAATGCTCATCTGTGTTGTCATACATTTGTGTGTTGTATGTATGTGTAATGTGTGTGTAATGATGCCTGTACCATGGCCGCAATCACATGTGTGTTACAGGGTATGTGTGTGTACCTGGCAGCATGTATACTCTGTGACAGCAGTATGCTGGCTATAGTAACAACTGTGCACATATGTCAGGTAGGGGTATGGCATCAAAGACTAGGGTGGATTACCATTGAAACTGTAAATGTGCATTGCATTCATTGCACGGGATGACAGTATTCTTCATCCATTAGCTTGATACATACCCCCAGTGTGAGGTTGTGCATTGTATCCCACACAGTGTGCCGAGTGCTTGTGTATACTAGTTTGTTGTATGGAGTGTGGCAGGCACTGTCAGACAGTTGTGGGCTGGGCACTGATATGTGGTATTGAATATGTGTATCCCCTGATAGACAGACAGATGCTATATATGGCATTTAAGTGATATCAGTACATTAGAATATTAAGTGTGCCACATGACTTGCTCACATATTTGTCGTTTCCTTCCATGGTGATGGTGCATCAGCAAAACCCACCTTATACAGCAGCAGAGGATCAGGAGATCCACCAGAGCCTGGTGCAGAATTACTGTGTGCTGTTTTCCAGGACCAGCCAGAACCAGCATGAGAGGGCTGCACTGTGGCAAGATCTTGTCCGTCAGGTAAATGACATAGGCATGCATAACTGGACATATGAGCAGGTATGCCATCACTGCAGTGATTTAATTAGACATGTCCGGCAGCGTGCGTCTGATATCCACAGACAACAGCTTGCCACAGGTGGTGGGGTACCTATCCACCCCCCCCCTCACCAGTGTGGAGGAGCACCTACTAAGTGTTGTGGCTCCAGGCCAACAATAGCAACATCTACAATCATGTGTCATCATGGAGGCCGGAGCCACCCAGCATGTTGAAATGGAGTGTGCAGGTAACATGCCATATCAGTAGTTGACTGTTCTCTGTACTGGTAGTTTATGCATGTGTGAGATGTGTACTGTTTGTGTAGCTGTTAACCTGCCTATTCTTCTGCAAGATTGATATTCTGAGCATAATCTGTACACCTGTAAAAGCCACCTGTTGTACTATTGTACTTTATCATACTCACAGTATCAATGGCACAGTTGTGGCCACTGGCAATCACTCTCATATTTTTTCAGGTCCCTCTGGAGTGACAGCAAGGCAGCCAATCCATGCTGGTGAGTGTGTAATAACAATACTATTGCTAATGACATGTGCATGTCATATGGAGGTGTAGTCTGTGCACATGTAACACACCTACGCATAATGCATGCTGTGCATGTTTTCTGTGAGACTATGCATATCCCATTATTCTCAATAGCTGCCTCACTCACATGCAATACACAGAGCATGACACACATGTGTGGCAACACAGTACTGGACATTGTATAGGCATACCTGATACACATGTACACAACACACACATGTTTGGCATACACACTACACCTTAGCCTGCTACACATGTCCAATTATGACACCTGCTGTATGGCCAGCCTTCAGTATCCCACTTATCATCTACACAGCACACATAATATACCTGAGGGGTAGAGCCCTATCATGTCTTTGTGCAACAGTTTTGAACAAATAATACATTCATGTTAGGCAATGCTCACTATTTGCCACCTTAAAAAACCCATGTAACAAGTGGCTGTGTAATTGTGGATGTAGTCATGTTACTGCACATCAGGTACAGCATGCTAGCTGCCTGTCTGGCACACATTATTATTGCTGACTGACCACAAGAAGCATGTTGATCATGGCTCACGTTACTACACCACATCCAGTTCCGCTGACCACAAAGTTACACATAGCAGTCATTGCGTAGCACCATCATGTATTTTGTGTGTGTGTGTGTGTGTGTGTGTGTGTGTGTGTGTGTGTGTGTGTGTGTGTGTGTGTGTGTGTGTGTGTGTGTGTGTGTGTGTGTGCAAATATATGCACCCACAGCTTGTAACACTTGCACAACATTGTTATGTCCTTGTACACATTGTGTCCCAGGGTGGAGACAATCACTGAACAACTACACACAAGCATCAAGTACACGTATTCTGTTATTAACAAGGGCTGTCTACACTTGCACTGCATGTTCCTGTGCAACACATATTCTGCATGCTGACACGTGTGCAGTGATGTTTTTCCTTGTGATACTGTCACCCACCCTAAAACAGTAGTGTGTATGTGTTGGATTGCAGGTGTGTCTGTGTTTGTATCTGCTGTACTGAGGAGTGTGCCTATGTGCTTGTGTACCTGTGTGCCTGTGTGCCTGTGTGCTTGTGCGCCTGTGTGCTTGTGCGCCTGTGTGCCTGTGTGCATGTGTGCCTGTGTGCATGTGTGCATGTGTGCATGTGCACCTGTGTGCATGTGTGCCTGTGTGCATGTGCGCCTGTGCGCCTGTGTGCATGTGCGCCTGTGTGCGTGTATGCATGTGTGCATGTGTGCATGTGTGCATGTGCGCATGTGTGCATGTGTGCTTGTGCACCTCTGTGCATGTGTGCATGTGCATGTGTGCATGTGCCTGTGCACACTGTGTGCATGTGCATGCATGTGCATGCATGTGTGCATGTGTGCATGTGATGCCTGTGTGCATGTGTGCATGTGTGCATGTGCACCTGTGTGCATGTGTGCATGTGTGCTTGTGCACCTCTGTGCATGTGTGCATTTGTGCATGTGCGCCTGTGTGCATGTGCGCCTGTGTGCATGTGTGCATGTGCGCCTGTGTGCATGTGTGCATGTGTGCATGTGCACCTGTGTGCATGTGTGCATGTGTGCATGTGTGCATGTGTGCATGTGCGCCTGTGTGCATGTGTGCTAATATCGTGTACACATTTGTAAACTGTGTTTCCTATCTTTCTCTCACAGGTTCTGATGTTGCTCTGGTGGAGTGCAGCAGGGAACCTGAAGCCACTGCTGGGGATAGTGATTATGATGATACATGTGTAATGGCACAGGGAGGTGTGACAGGGTCTGTCATTGGTCAGACAATTGACACTACACAGCAGTCAACCCCATCAATGCGCACAGTCATCCTGCCGATACATCCATTGTCACCATTGTCCTTAGCTGACGGACAGCATACAGTGGGCATTGACCAGGGTAGTGTGGTATCATTGGCACATGCATCCCCCTCACAGCAGCCATGGCCAGATTCCTGACATGGTACCACACAGGCAGATGTCCAGGGGTTCTTCTGGGAGCATCCATGGTCATACTGCCCCTGTCATACATGCCCACAGAGGTCTTTCAACCTTAGCTATGTTCGGACTGTAATGCAGGCACAGGCACATATGGAACAGTACACCAGACAGGGTCTGAGGGAGCTTAGAGCACATTGCACCGCTATGAATGACACTATGCGTGACGTTGCGTCTGCCATCCGTAACATCAGTGAGGTCATTGATAGACGTTGGGGGGACACATTAGATCTCTTCCACAACTACATGTCCAGGAGCCAGGACAGTGCAGGATGGTTGAGGCGTCGACTTGGATGTATGCCAACAACATTATCAGCTGGCAGTCGTCGCGGATGACAACAAACCCGCAGCCGCTCCCATAGTGTCAGTACCAGCCCCAGCAATGCTGGGTCTGTGCTGTCATTAGACCGTCCGAGAAGACCACGTGCACGTGGCTCTGGACAGTCCCAGCAGGGACATGTGTCCAGTCAACAACCCACTGCTTCTGATGACAGTACCCAGTCTGGCTTAGTACCTGATACTGTCCGTAGCACTCCTGCCAGGCACAGGTACCGTGTCCGTGGCCAGAGACAGTGATCTGTATGAACTGGCAGGTACAGTCTGTGGCTGTCCACAAACACCCGTATATGGCAGCCCCGTGGTGGAACTGTGTGCATGCATACACACACACATAATGCTAACACCTAGGGCTAACACACACACACACATTGCAGCAACATTGCCCCATGTTGTACTGTTGTCCCTCACTAACACACACACACATACATGTCAATTGGATGTGTCAATGGCAGACTCTGGCAAACCAAGTACACACCCTGTGCATATGATGAAACTGTTGCCACCTCCTGCCATCTGTAACATTGATGCAGGAACAGGGTAGCATGGTGCTGATGCACAGGGTGACTACATAGCACTGTAGTAATATTATCATGTTGTTAACAGTACAGTGTAATGATATTGTTGTGGGTATATTCGAGCATGCATGATGCATTACCTATGTTTGTCATTGCAGTTTTGTATACACCAGTGTTAATTCACAAAGTGTATTGTCTGCACATGTGCCACATGGCTGTTGTGTGTACCTGTGCCTGCATGTGTTGGGGTGTGGAAAGTACGTGTGATATTTTCAGCACTGAGTTGCAGGTGTACATTTGTGAACATGGTTAGTATGGAACATGACATGGTTTGACAGTATGCTGTGGGTGATAAGGTTTCCAAATGTCAATGGTCTGCATTCTGGTAGTATACACAGCTTACATAGCCTGACATTCAGTGGTCATTACATGGTGTCTCCTCAACTGATACACAGATGTAGGAACCTGGTGTCAGTGGTATCCCTGCAGTACTACACTATACCAGTAGCCATTCTTACTGAGCCCCACACATCCCTGGGAACAATACTCTTCGGCATATAGCAGTCTCACGTACATGCCAACACACTACGGATATGTCCATCCACGACTGCAAATACATACAGTGGCCTACAATGCATTCTACACATGACACACCTAACCACCGCAAGGGTATCATACAGACAGATACCTGTTGTCCAAGCCATGCTGTATTGCTGTAATGCAACTGTGGCATTGGCATCGGCATGTAGTTAACATACTATTCCAACAGTACCATGTAGGTGGTAGCACCCATCATGTAGAACGGGTAATGGTGTGTACATGTGGACAAGTGTTATCTTGTCTTTCCTGTCATAGTCACATTTCCAAAGGTATTCTGCAGTCCCTCGGTGTATCACCTAAGCAAAAAGGTGTCTGTATGCATATCAGCAACATTTGCCATACACCTACACTGGGTGTCCATCACTCACAGACTTTGCTGTATTTTAACATGTCTGACATATACTCCATACATGAACCCTCACCCACATTAATCTATCAAAGCTTTCATGGGTGTGTGTCATATAGTTGGCCTAGGACACAGATCACTGTAGTAGCCTGCATTGTCACCAACATACATGTATGGCCTAAGGTCTCGTAAGCTGCGGCACATGCTGGCAAAGGTAACAACTGTATTCATATGGGGCAGGCTTTACACATAGGAACTATTAAAGGTCACAGGTACATATCTGTATGTGGCACACACATACCTGATGTATGCATTGAAATTGCTGTTATAATAATATGTCATACAATAATAAAAGCAAAACACACAACACATTGACAAACTGTGTGACAAACGCACACATGGCATTTGTAGGATTGAAACCCCTACCCAGCTATGTTATGATACTTGAGAGAAACGCATTAACATAACGTGTTATTTGCATTACTGGATGATTTCCCTTCTCCTGCTGTATTTATAGGGTGCTGACATCATCAGTCTTTCCAAAGAGGAATGTACATCTTTTAGTTATCCCAGTCTTCAAACTGGCCATGCCTTTCACAGAGAATTGCATACATACACACCCCTCTGCCCCCCACACACACAGCGTTTGCAGGATTCAAACCCCTACCTAACTATCTTATGAAACTTGAGAGAGACACATTAGCACAGCATACTATTCGCATTACTGGACAAGTTCCTTTCTCCTGCTGTATTTATAGGGTGCTGACATCATCAGTCTTTCCAAAGAAGAATGTACATCTTTTAGTGTGTTATCCCAGTCTTCAAAAAGGCCATCCCTTTCACAGAGAATTGCATACATACACACCCCACTGCCACCCCCCCACACACACACAGCATTTGCAGGATTCAAACCCCTACCTAACTATGCTATGATACATCTTTTAGTGTGTTATCCCAGTCTACAAAAAGGCCATCCCTTTCACAGAGTATTGCCTACATACACACCCCACTGTCACCCCCCCCACACACACACACAGCGTTTGCAGGATTCAAACCCCTACCTAACTATGCTATGATACATCTTTCAGTGTGTTATCCCAGTCTTCAAAAAGGCCATCCCTTTCACAGAGAATTGCATACATACACACCCCCCTGCCCCCTTCACATTTCCAAAGGTATTCTGCAGTCCCTCGGTGTATCACCTAAGCAAGAAGGTGTCTGTATGCATATCAGCAACAGTTGCCATACACCTACACTGGGTGTCCATCACTCACAGACTTTGCTGTGTTTTAACATGTCTGACATATACTCCAGACATGAACCCTCACCCACATTAATCTATCAAAGCTTTCATGGGTGTGTGTCACATAGTTGGCCTAGGACACAGATCACTGCAGTAGCCTGCATTGTCACCAACATACATGTATGGTCTAAGGTCTGGTAAGCTGCGGCACATGCTGGCAAAGGTAACAACTGTATTCATATGGGGCAGGCTTCACACATAGGAACTATTAAAGGTCACAGGTACATATCTGTATGTGGCACACACATACCTGATGTGTGCATTGAAATTACTATTATAATAATATGTCATACAATAATAAAAGCAAAACACACGACGCATTGACAAACTGTGTGACAAATGCACACATGGCATTTGTAGGATCGAAACCCCTACTTAGCTATGTTATGATACTTGAGAGAGATGCATTAACACAGCGTGCTATTCGCATTACTGGATGATTTTCCTTCTTCTGCTGTATTTATAGGGTGCTGACATCATCAGTCTTTCCAAAGAGGAATGTATATCTTTTAGTTATCCCAGTCTTCAAAATGGCCATGCCTTTCACAGAGAAACACACACACAGCGCTTGCAAGATTCAAATCCCTACCTAGCTATCTTATGATACTTGAGAGAGACACATTAGCACAGCACGCTATTCGCATTACTAGACGAGTTCCTTTCTCCTGCTGTATTTATAGGGTGCTGACATCATCAGTCTTTTCAAAGAGGAATGTACATCTTTTAGTGTGTTATCCCAGTCTTCAAAAAGGCCATCCCTTTCACAGAGAATTGCATACATACACACCCCACTGCCACCCCCCCCCCACACACACAGTGTTTGCAGGATTCAACCCCCTACCTAACTATGCTAAGATACATCTTTTAGTGTGTTATCCCAGTCTTCAAAAAGGCCATCCCTTTCACAGAGAATTGCATACATACACACCCCACTGCCACCCCCCCACACACACACAGTGTTTGCAGGATTCAAACCCCTACCTAACTATGCTATGATACATCTTTTAGTGTGTTATCCCAGTCTTCAAAAAGGCCATCCCTTTCACAGAGAATTGCATACATACACACCCCACTGCCACCCCCCACACACACACAGCATTTGCAGGATTCAAACCCCTACCTAACTATGCTATGATACATCTTTTAGTGTGTTATCCCAGTCTTCAAAAAGGCCATCCCTTTCACAGAGAATTGCATACATACACACCCCATTGCCACCCCCCCCCACACACAGCGTTTGCAGGATTCAAACCCCTACCTAACTATGCTATGATACATCTTTTAGTGTATTATCCCAGTCTTCAAAAAGGCCATTCCTTTCACAGAGAATTGCATACATACACACCCCACCGCCACCCCCCACACACACACAGCGTTTGCAGGATTCAAACCCCTACCTAACTATGCTATGATACATCTTTTAGTGTGTTATCCCAGTCTTCAAAAAGGCCATCCCTTTCACAGAGAATTGCATACATACACACCCCACTGCCACCCCCCACACACACACAGCGTTTGCAGGATTCAAACCCCTACCTAACTATGCTATGATACATCTTTTAGTGTGTTATCCCAGTCTTCAAAAAGGCCATCCCTTTCACAGAGAATTGCATACATACACACCCCACTGCCACCCCCCCACACACACAGCGTTTGCAGGATTCAAACCCCTACCTAACTATGCTATGATACATGAGAGAGATGCATTAGCGCAGCACACTATTCGCATTACTGGATGATTTCCCTTCTCCTGCTGTATTTATAGGTAGCTGACATCATCAGTTTTTCTGAAGAGGAATGTACATCTTTAACTATCCCTCAGTATGGGGGATGACAATATCTGTGCATTAACAGATGCCTAGTTCAGGGTCACATATGCACACTGGCACTGCCAGGTTATGTTCTATAGCATGCTTCGTGACCACAGGACTTGTAACACACAACACAAGTAGGGGGTGTATCCATATACATCAGAGATACACACACCTCTGGGTTGGTGCCACTGCACTAAGCATGACAGGCCATACATATACAACTACCATTGTGCAAAACTGCCATTTGGTTTGGTGTGTAGTTCAGGCCACCCCCCCCCCCATACCCAGTAACCACACTTGGCTTTCCTGGGAACAGTGTAGGATATGCAGGTCTTCACGCACACCTTTATAGTGGTTGACTTCAGGTACACAAATATTGACTGGGGATCCTACTCAGGCCCTCAACAACATCACCCTACAGCCACTACAATTTGTGAATCCATGTGCTATGGCACAACCAGTCACCACACCCACAAGGGGGAATACATATTGGACCTGATCATCACTAACATGGGGACTCTATGTTCCACACCAGAGGTAGAACCGTCATTGTTAAGATCAGACCATAAACAACTTTCCCTGGACATCCATATCCTGTCCCCACCCCCAGCCAAGGAAATCACTGTAAAGAATTTCTCAAAAGCAGACTTTGCACTTGTGAAGACTGGGGTGGAATACCTCAAAGGCCCTGTGCTGGAGGATAATACAGCCCAATCTGCAGAATCATTTACATGAGCACCTGCAGGTATGCATTGATCATGCTATCCCAAATAAAACCATGACTCCTCCAAAACAGGAGACCTGTCTGGTTGACCCCAGCCATATATAAGCTGTACAACAGAAGGAGGAAGCTACTACATAACAAAGCAATATCCCACAGACCCCCATAGATCATAACCTCTCCTTTGCTAATCACATTGACAGAGTCATTGCAAAGACCTTTATATAGCCCTCCTTATCACATGGGTGTTTGCATGTAGATCATGGGAGGTCACTGTGGCCCTCTACTAGTCACTCATCAGGCCCATGTTTGACTACAATGCCCCTTTTGGGGTGTACCTTACCCAACACCTGCGGCAACTACAGTGAACACAACAGTACCTCCCCAAAAGGATCATGGGCTACACACAGATGTCCTATGCAGCTCAACTAAAGGATCTCCAGCTCTACTCAGTTGCTTAACACCTACTCAGAGGTGATCTATGCCTGACGTACGCAGCCATTTCAAACCCAGAAGTAATGGACATGCCCCACCTAATAACATCCAAGACCCTTAGAGCTACACACTCCAGGGACTTAAACCTCAACACAAAAATAAATAGGACATGCTGCAGGGACAGATTCATTACCAAGAGGCTCCCCTCACTCTGTAACTGAATCCCAATTAAAGTTAGACATAGCCCCTCGCCAACCCTCTTCCAGTGAAATACAGCCGTATGTATGGGAAATTGCAAATTCACCCCTGGGATCTCCACTGTGTCCCTGCTTGACAGAGGCACAGCAAACTAGCCTTAAAGGGTGCCTTCTGTGACCTACTTTACAGAGGCACAGTAGGCTACTCTACTGGGGAGGTGGATGCCAAATACACTCTGCCTAGGCTTATGAATTCCCTAGGGCAGACAGCCTAGTATTGACCTCTGCACCTATGTTTATGTTCGGGATGCACAATATTTGTTGCTGCTACTGTTTGCAGGTCTTTATTGCCGTAGCTTTCCCAGTTTCTATGAACAACTTCTGTATCTGCGTAACATGTTTGATCATGACAGGGTTCCAGTATATTAATATATGTGTCTGTTGTCATTTAACTGTGTGCACAGGGCAGATTGCTGGATCGTGGGAGGTTCCTGGCTTAACACATACAACTGCCAGATATGTGTGGCCGACTGCTATACTCAGACATGGCCTAAGTGTGTGAGCATGCCCAGTTCAGGCTTTCCATGGTTTGTTGCCTGACATATGTCTCATTTATCCAAGTGTGTGAGCATGCCCAGTGTGACCTTTCCATATGTTGTGATCTGGAGTCCACTACATTTCTGGTTGTGTGTGAACATGACCAATATTGACATTTATACTGTGTGTGTTGGAAGTCATGTTGTGTTCTTACTGCCAGACTCCTTTGTGTCATAACTCAACAGGGATTATGCTGTGTATGCAGGGTTTCCATGTGATAGTTTGCAAAGACTTGGCAACATTCTCTCATACTGGCTGAATACTGCAATAATGTCATGGTGTAGTGGTTCAGTACTTTCACTATGGTGCACAGTATCATGGGTTTGAGTGCCATCACTGCTTTAAATGTTCATACTGAGCAGACCAGACTGGTTAAGGGCCAGTTGGGCAACTATAAGCATGTTGCATTTTGTTCGGCTATGGCCTACTTAAACCAGGCTTGTCCGACATTGCTGTGTATTCACCAACTTGGGTGGACATTGCCAAACTTTACTCCACATTGACCACAGTTGTACTAGTTGGTGTGTGTGATTCTGTTCATAGGTTCATACTAGGCTATCTGCCCTAGGGCATTTATAATCCTAGCCAGAGTGTGTTTGGCTTTCAACACACATTTTAAGTGGAGTTTGCCATGACATTTTGCAAGGTTAGTATACTGTGCCTCTGTCTAACAGTGACATAGAAGTGATACCCAGGGTAAACCTACAATCTCCCATCCACTCATCAAGATTCCTCTTGAAGAGAGTCAATGAGGGACTCCGGCTAACCTGGAGTGGAGGTTTACTCAAGAGTGGGGGGAGCCTCTGGGTTATGAATCTGTCACTCCAGCATGTCCTATTTATTTCAGTCCTGAGGTTCAGGTCTCTTGAGCACGTAGCTTGATGGGATTCTGATTTTCCAAGGTGCAGCATGTCCATTGATTCCATGTTGGACATGGCTTTATACATCAGACACAGATTGCCTCTGGGCAGGCGGTATGCCACTGAGTGGAGCTGCAGTTTCTTTAACCGGGCAGCGAATGGCATGTGTTTGAGCCCTTTGATCCTTCTGGTGAGGTACTTTTGTGGTCTTTCCAGCTGCTGCAGGTGTCTGATAAGGTACATCCCACAAGGGGCATTGTACTCAATTATGGGCCTGATGAGGGATGAGTTAAGAGGCATGATGACCTCCCCTGATGTAGATGTGAATACCTTCATGATTAGCTGGGCTATATGAAATGTTTTTCTAAACACTTTGGCCACGTGGTTATCGAATGAGAGATTGCTATCAGCTTGGGTCCCCAGGTCCCTTATCACTTCTTTCATACTTAATGGGTTACCACCTATGTGGTAATTTGTGGGCACTTAGTTTTTGACAAAGGGGAGGACTATACACTGTTTTGCATTTAGCTTGAGGACATGGCTCTGGCACCAGTTGTCTGTTTCTATGAGGCCCTTTTGTAGGATGCTTGTGTCAGCTGGAGGGTCGATTATGGCGCCCAGTTTGCAGTCATCTGCAAACTTGCTCACCAACAGTCCTTCTGTGTTGGCCTGTACCTCTGAGAAATATATACCAAACAAGGGAGGTCCCAGGACTGAGCCTTGTGGGATGCCACTTGTAGCTGGTTTGAGGTCTGACATGGCTCCAGCATTTCTGACCATGTGGGTTCTGTCCTTGAGCCAGTTTGCAACCCATCTAGTGACATAGGGGTTTATATTGAAGCTGGTGATCTTATCTATGATGACCAAGTGGGATACTGTATAGAAGGCTTTTGCGAGGTCCAGGTAGGCTGTGTGGACCACCTTCCCCTCGT
The DNA here is from genome assembly GCF_019279795.1 of Protopterus annectens. NCBI lineage: Eukaryota > Metazoa > Chordata > Ceratodontiformes > Protopteridae > Protopterus > Protopterus annectens. Next base: position 961,971,516 of record NC_056726.1, read on the forward strand.
CAATGGCCTTGGTGACTGTTTCAAATGACTCAACCAGGTTTAAGAGGCATGATCTGCCCTTAACAAAGCCAAACTGGGTAGGATCCAGTGTCTGTAGGTCCCCAATATGTTTATTTCTGAGGTCCATGATGATCCTTTCCATAGCTTTGCAGACCAAGCTAGTCAGGCTTCTGAGGCGATAGTTTGCAGTATCCATTGAGGCACCACCTTTGTGGAGAGGGACCACTGTTGCTGTACACTGCTCTTTGGGTACATATCCTGTGGTAAGGCTGAGATTGAACAGTGGTTTTATGTTGTGTTCAATTCTTCTTGGGGTTCATGATGGACACAGCCCAGGACACCGTCTGGTCCCATTGATGCTGTGTGTTTTGCTTTGGAGAGGCCGGCTGTTACCTGAGCATCTGCGATGTCAGGGTCCAGCACTCTGCTGAGATAGATATTTTCCCTTTTGGTGGGGAGGGGGGGGAGAAGTTTGCACTGAACCTGTCAGCTCAGATGTTGGCAATGTCTGTGGGTTTGGTGTATTGTTTGTCATTTTGGACTACTTCTGGGGATTCCCACACAGGTTCCTACCATAAGTAAAGAATGCCTTGTGATTATCCTTGGTGTCCTATACAATTTTTATCCCAAAGATGGCCTTAGACGATCTTATGTGCAGCCATAGTTTTTCAATAATACTGATCAGAGATGCCTTCCCTTTTTGGGATTTTGATCTATCATATAGTAGCTTCCTCCTTGTATTGTATGGTTTGTTTATGGCTGGGGTCCACCGGACAGGATGCCTGGCTTTGAAGGATTGGGTCTTGGTTTTATTTGAGATTGCATGATCCATGCATTCCTGAAGGTGTTCATAGAATGCATTTATAAAGGGTTATGAGGTCTGGGCCATAGTTTCCACAGGCACAGGGGCTGTGAAGGATTCCACCTCAGTTTTGAGGAGTGTGACATTTGCTTTAGTGAATAATTTTCACTGTGTTTTTCTGGCCATGGGCTGGGATCGGGATGTGAATATCCAGTGAGATTACTCTCTGGTCTGATCTTACCAGTGAGGGATACACTTCTGGTCTTGGGCATAGAGTCCCCATGTTGGTGATGATCAGGTCCAGTATGTTTTCCCCTGTTGTGGGAGTGGTAGCAAGTTGTTCCATAGCATTTTGGTTTATAAATTGTGGGAACCTTTGGGCTAGGGTGTTGGGGCTAGGGTAATGCTCCCAGTCTATGTTTGGGTAGTTGAAGTCGCCCAATATAATGGTGTTTGGGGAGACCTTCATATTTTCATGTGTTCTCCAGTCAGCCAAGTGTGGTTCCTGGGTTTAGGAGGGTGGTCTGTAGCAGGCTATGAACTGGAAGGCGGTTTTAGCCACTGTTAGTTGCACATGGATAGTCTCCGATGCTTCATGCTGTGCCACCAACCGGGGGGTGTGGGTATCTTTGAAAAATATTGATACTCACCCTCCTTTTGTAGTTTGTTCCATGTTTTGCAGCTGTAAAGCATGGTATGAGGTGTAACCTGTTAATGCTAGGGTGCTCTTGGAAGCCTTGAACCAGGTTTCTGTTACTGCACAGATATCAACATTCTCCATGCTGAGGAGAGTTTGGTGTGTGTGCATCTTGCAGTTTAGACTTCTGGCATTGAGTAGCATTACTTATAGTTTCTTATCCCTTGTGATACCTATGGAGGTGGGTTTGTGTTTTGAGCCTTACCTAAAAAAGGCACTATGGGGGTGACAAGAGCCTTTGGCAATATCCAAAAGGCCACAGGTGATAGGTGAAATCCATCCGTAGCGAAGCGTCATGTCTTGTCGAGCATGTCATCCCAGGCTGACAGGCATTGTATCCCCTTTCAATGACACCAATACTTAATCCAATTGTTGTAATTGATCATCTTGTCTTCATATTGTGGCCTCCTGTTTGGTGAGGGTAGGATGATACTCAAGGTCATCAAATTTGCATATACTACATGGTGGTAAATGCTGTTTAGCACTACCTTACATTGCTTAACACATGGCAATCATGCCTCAGGTAGTGCTGCAGGGCTGCCTATGTCAGATGCACATACTGCACTCCCTATACATGTTTGGAAACAGGTAGTGTCAAGTTAGGCATCCCTTTTACTATATGTGCAAGTCAAAGAGAGGTATAATTTCCAGGGTTCCTACTGAGCCAGTGTATGTGCTATGCGTTGCCTCTTTGCCAAGGCCAAGGCATACTGGGCATGCCTCCTTCTGCCTACTGGGCAGGCACAGGTTGTTCCTCCTCCGAGTCACGCTCTGCCTGTGATGGCCTTGGCACTGGAGGGGGGCTGTTTGGCCCAGGCCTATGCTGGTCCTGCTGCAGCTGTTTTCGCAGAATCATATTATGTAGCATAGCACATACCATGACACTTTGGGTACATGTAGTTGGTGAGTATTGCATGGCTCCACTAGATGTGTCCAGGCACCGGAACCATGACTTGAGCAACCCAAACACACGCTCGATTACATTTCATGTTTGTGCGTGTGCCTCATTATGACGTTCCTGTTCAGGTGTGTGTGCATTTCTGATGGGTGTCATCAGCCACGGCTCCAGTGCATAGCCAGCATCCCCCACTAAGTGACCATGTGGGATGTCCTCACTGGCAAATGTCTGGTACAGCTGCGTCAGATGCCAGATATGGGAATCATGGTAGCTTCCAGGGCAGCCAGCACACACATTCATTATTATGCCCTGGGCATCACACACAACCTGGCAGTTGATGGAGGGGAAGCCCTTGCAGTTAATGTAGGCCCTACCCCGCTCACCGGTTGGTGCTTTCATGCGTATATGCGTGCAGTCTATTGCACCCACTACCTCAGGGTATTCTGCTATTTGCTGGAAGAGACACATATTGCTGGCCAATACCTCACCGGAACTGGGGAAATATACATGATCACCGACATGTGCTGACATGGCATCCAGGAACTGGTGCAGTACCCTGGATGCTGATGCCTGTGATATCCCCATCATATCACCAGTTGGTCTCTGAAAGGTACCTGTTGCTAGTATTCTTAGGCCAACACATACCTTGGTTTCCACTGGGATGGGTTCCCCTCTGTTGGTTCTGTGTGTGAGGCGTGGCCTGCACAGCTCAACAATTTGCTGCAGGAAGTCTCTGTCCACTCTATAGTGCTCCACTATCTCAAGCTCATGTAACCCCTGGTAGGTGACCCTGGGCCTGTACACTCTTCTCCATCTCCTCACTGTGGGTTGTCCGGCAGCATTTGCATTGTCACCACCCTCAGCATGTTGCATATGTCACCTTATAACAGCAATGGCAGCCCCTAGCATTTTTTGTCTGAGTGTAGCTTTTTCAGTTTTCACTTCTAGCAGCTTTCTCCAGTGTTGCAGTGTCTCTTGAGAGAAACAAACTGCACTGTTGTTTGAAGAGTTTTAAGTGCTGGGCTGGGCTAGTGTTCTGCCTGTGTAATTGCCTGATTCTGATTGTTTGCACCTGCTAGCTCTACTAGTATTCCCTGGTAGCTTTCTACTATTTGTTGTGCTTCCTTTTTCCTTTCTGTTTCCTCGGGGGAGCGACACACATACAAGCGCAAACACGCTCACAGCAGCTCACACGCACGCACACATGCTTAGACGGACTAAAACTTGCTTATTCGGGTTAAAACGCGCACACACCAGCGGAAACACGCTTACAGGTCTTCCAACAGCCTTATACATGCTTACTCCAGCTTAAACGCGTGCACTCACGCTTCCACGCGCGCACTCTGTCTTCCTTGAGTTTACAGGCGCGCAAACACACGCATACCCGCTCAGCAAGAAACATTGGTGTTATCCACAGTATACACCTTCCATTTCTTGGCTTTCCCTGGCCTACCTGTTGACACACCTCTTTCCATGCTGTCTAACTAACAGCTAACACATGCCACTGTGCTCCAATGAGCTTCACTACTTTCATACATATCCCCCTTGTGATGTCACCTATCTCCTACTCTGTTCCTCCCCATATCCTACTCCTACACTCCACTGACTGTGCTCATTTGCTATGTAAAAGTGCGATTCACTATCCTAACACTCATTTACATAGGATTGCATACTAATGCTTGGTTACATGTCTTAGACTGGGCTTCTCCCCTTAGCAACCCCTACTCGGTGGCCATGTTGTCTTCAGCCTGCTATTCCCTTACATTGTCATTTAACAATTTTCATAAATTCCACATTTGTGGCTTTTATTGTCTTATTTTATGATTTTTATAGCGCACCCCGTTTGCGTGGCGCTGAGCTACGCTTAAACATCGGAAATCGCTGAAAAAAATTCTTTTTATTTTAATTTTGCATCTGGGAAACTTTCCAATGGCCGTATATTTGGCCATTGGCATGCTTGCTTCCTCAACCATATGCAACCTTTATTTAGAGCTAACAAGGCTCCATTGTGCTATTTGCAGAACGGTACTCAGTTGTCAACTGAGTACATTTCTGCAGCTAACACGTCTCCTACTCGGACAGGTTTGTGCTTCCTGGATCGCAAATTTACCTCATTTGCATGCCTTTCGGCTGCAAGTGAGGTAATTTGCATATCCCTGCCCTGTCCGTGTAGGAGACGTTTTAGGAGCTCTCTTACACACCCCTACAGGCTGTTCCTGGATCGCTCGTCAGACATGATGGCTGCATGGAGTCTTACTCTACTCGTAGACTCCGTGCAAGCCTTCGTGAATCCGGCCCAATGTCTTTTTAATTTTTGTTGTTGTTGAATCGTCCCAGACTGAGCATGTGGTCTTCTCACATCTGTCTGATTGTTAGCATTAATGTGTGCTTCATTCCAGGACCATTTGTCACTATCCTCAGTCAAGCCAACATCCTAATATCTTTTATTCTTGCAGATCCTTGTCAAACCAGCAAGATCTCTTTTACAAGGGAAGAAAGAGAACAGACTGGAAATGAAATTACTGTACCTAAACATTTCTAAACTGTTGTATCATAAATTGTAATAATGTATTCAGGATCTAATCCCTCTAATTTTTAGAAAAGAGGGCTCAGGTACTGCCTTAAGACCTCTAGGTATCTCCCTGGGAGAATGACGCTGAACCCTTCCCATATGAATAGGCCTTAGGTAGATAGAAATTAAAGTTGACAACCATATAACAACTGGTTATAAAAACAACCAATGAGACATAATATTCTTATTTACAGTAGTAGAAGTACTCCTTTGTGAACATCCCAGAGGTACTCATTTGTAAATATCCCAGAGGTACTCATTTGTGAATATCCCAGAGGCACTCATGTGAATATCCCAGAGGTACTCATTTGTGAGCATCCCAGAGGTACTCATTTGTGAACATCCCAGAGGTACTCTTTTGTGAATATCCCAGAGATTTCTAAATGAAGAAAAATTCATGTTCGACCCAGGTACTATGAAAACAAGTCAATAAGCCAATAAACAAATTTAAAACTATTTATTCATTTGTTAAATGAGCAAGGGGGTTGGTCCATATTGGACCCTTTTCAGCCACAATATAGGCTATGAGGTAAGAGTAAATCTAATACGTATGGGCAGTTCAGAATATTCAGTCAGTTAGGATGCTTTTGAAGAAATGGAAATGCTCAAAGAAAGCTCACACAACACATGGACCAGGATTCAGAAACAAATAGAGCATTGATGTAGGCAACATTACATGAACAGTGGCAGAAGAAGGCTTGGACCATTTCAGAGAAACCATATGTCATTGAGCAAATAGACAAATGAGGATAAACAATATATGGGGAATGATTCAGAAACCTATAAAAGTCATGTGATCTGGCAAGGCCACCAGTGAGTTTATACACCTAGATTTTTAAGTGAACAGGTTGAGAGAAACCAGAGAAGCATATGTACAGGACATTCTCACAGCCATTGTCCATGGTGAGGCATGACATAGGCCTCTGTACAGAAGAGGATAGAAGAAAAAATATGTCAGTGCCTAACCCATCATCAGTTCCAGGATAGGTACCTAGCTGACCTGTATAGTGGGGTAGAACACCATATGGTAGCTGGTACATATGTGCCATCCTCATATGGAGTCTTGCAAGGCTTATCTGCCTCAAGAATACTACACAGTCTCCTGGATGTGAATCTGCAGCATGTGGAGAATCATATGGGATTTCTAATGACCTTAGAAGAGAGAAACAACATTATGTGGATGTTCCATAAAATAGACCATTTCCCTAAGGATTTAGGAGACACTGATTGCATCCACATTGCTATCAATGTCTGGTCAGGTCCACACAGACAATGACACACTTCAACTATCAGGTGGTCTGCAATGCAAGTTGTCATAGACAATATGTCTCTGCATCGATCTGACAGATCCCACATTTCCCACATATGGATAATATCAGATCTATACCAGCTGTTTGTGTAGTGTGACTTCCCATAGAGATATCTTATTGGTAATGCCAGATATGCCATGGAGAGATGTCTTATGATACCCTTACGAGGCCCACACTTTATGGCCAAGATGACCTACAACTCCGCACTGTTACAGACTTCAAACATCATTAAACTTGTGTTTGGACTGATGAAGGTCTATTTCTGCTGTCTAGGACCCTATGGTGGTGCACTGCAGTATGCTGATGAGGTCTGCTGAGAAATATTAGCTCTGTGCAATTCTGCACAATACAATTGTAAGGAGACAGCTGGGCCAGGGGATTGCCATCAGAGACCAGATAGACCAGAGCCAGAAAAGTATGTGGTGTCAGTTGAGGAACCATTGGAAGAACTTGCTGGAGGGGAAGACCATAAGAGGCCAAGGCGGGAGCACTATGCTGCAACACTGGCAAAAAGGCAGCATCTAGTTTACAACTACAAGACAAATTCAGTACAACATAGAGTAAAACTGACATATTCATTACTACCAAGGGTTCATAGTTACATAGGAAGTTACTAGGTTAATGGCCCTAGGACCTTAACAAGCCTAGCCATGTAATACTCTTATTCCCCAGTTGACCATGATGAGATGATCGTTGTTAGCAGAGCAAATCAGTGATTAGCACTGACTGCCCCAGTCCATGAGGGACATAGATACCATCCCCATGGTGAATTTACAGTCTCCCATCCAATTGTAAAAGTTTCTCTTAAATAAGGTCATTGAGGAGCTTTGCTTCATGTGAAGTGGGAATTTATTCCAGAGGAGCGGCAATCTCTGGGAGACATATCTGTCTCTCCAACATGTTCTGTTTATGTCACAGGCTAGGTTGAGATCCCTGGAGCGAGTGACTCTTGTCCCATTTGATTTGCCAACATGCAGCATTTCCATTAGGGCAGGGTCAGAGATCGCTCTGTAGGCCAGGCACAGGTCTCCTCCCAGCAGCCTGTAGGATACAGAGTACAGAGACAGGGCCTTCAGTCTTTCCGAGTAGGTCATGTTTTGGAGGCCCTCAATTTTTTTGCTTAGAAACCTCTGTGGTCTCTCCACAGGCTATGCTCTGCACTGACTAGCCAAGCTGTGCATCAGACATAGCTTACCTGTGTAACACAACTGTGAGGGAAGGTGAAGTAGTTATATGTACAGATGGGACAGACATCGTGTCAGGACTTTGCGATGGGTAATTTCTGAAATGTGGGTTTGCTAAAGATGTGGAAGAGAATGTATGATACTTTTAGGGGATTGGTAGAGCTGGGTATACTGTTTAGGGAGGTGGTGGTGCTTCTTGTGTCCACCAGTACTGCATGTGTTCATAATGTGCCCCAGTAGAGATAGCTCCTGCAGATATGGTTGCACATTGTTTGCGTGACAGGTGTTTTCTGAGCCCCAGGTGTCAAGGATGCAAATCATGAAGGTTCTTTGCTGTGGTTATGTACCCTTTGAGGAACAGCACTGCCACTAACACCCACAAGCAAGGATGATGGTTAATGACAAAACTATTTGTTGACCTATTTGACCCATTTGTTGCCTGTGCCCACTCACCATACACTTTTCGCTCGATAGAAACCCACACTATGCTTCAACATACACCCCACTGGTTGGTAGCGAGATTGAGATAGGAAACTGTGGGCATAATCTTCCTTTCCTTTTGGGTGTACCCATTGTAGAGGTAGAGGAATGACAGCCAAGGGAATGGTGTTAGTTTCAGAGCATAGAAGCCGTTCAGGCAGCCACATGCTTATCCAACATGCCAATGAGATGGTCCATATACTGGAATATTTCTTTGTGCGACTGGCAGAGTCAAACTGTTGATTAGAAGGCCACTAGTAGCAGGGCTCAGCAGTGATGGCAGTCAGAAAGGTGACTGCCCTCTGGCTGAGTGAATACTGATTGTCACATACATGCTGCATGCATACTAGTGGGTTCATTGGGTCACATGACCTAAACAGGCAGTGCTGGTTATTATCTGACCTGATGGATTTTCACTAACAAAGTTTCTTGCTCATAGGTTCATAGGTTGGTACGAGGCTATCGGCCCTAGGGCCTATACATTCCTAGCCATAACAATTCCCTGGCTATTTCTTCCCACAATATTTACTTCCCTGGACCCCTGTCTAGCAGGGCAACTGACGTGATCCCCGGGTGAATTTCCTATCTCCCATCCGATTGTCAAGTTTCCTTTTGAAGAAGGCCAAAGAGGCACTCTGCTTGACATGTATGGGCAGTCTATTCCAGAGTCTGGGGAGTCTCTGGGTCAGGAACCTATCCCTCCAGCATATAGGTTCATAGGTTGGTCATTAGTTTAACTTATGTACATTTCTCCTACAACATTGTTAATCAGTTCCAGGTTGTACTCTGCTTTGGCTTGTGTTATTTTGCCTTAATATGGCCATATATGCAACCTTTCTGAATCACAGCCATGAAGAGAATGCAAAACACCACCAAATGGCAAGAGGTCAGGAATGAACCCCCATACCTTTGATGATGAGATTACAATAATTGGGCCACCATATTACCATGAGTTACTTTCTAATATCTGATGAAATTTTCAGGAGTATTCTGCATCATATTCCACACCAACAATACAGTTAAAATAGTCAGTTCCCCCCTTAGAAGCTCTGCCAGTGCCAACTGTGATCAAAGACAACTGTACACCTGCACTGCCCTTCTACATTGCAGTCATGTATAGTGTTTCTGTAAGTACTTAATTAGAACAGCTACTGATAAAACTGGTCTAGAGTATTCTTCTAACAAGATCTCAGTGCACAAACTAGCCTGAAGGAGACCAGTAGATCTGCAACACCTACAATTCTGTTCCATATCAGCCTGACAAATCATAACTTCACACAATAGTGAATACCTCTGTTGGGTAATGGATGCAACTGCCTGATGAACTTGGATCCCTTAAATGTGCGGTTAAGGCAAGCAGGACCATGTTCCTAAAGGCATTTCATATATGGGCATTTGACTATTGCAATACATCTCAGCAAGAATAAAGCCATTGAGACCTCTAGCCCAGTTACCTGTCCTAGAGTGCTGTCTGGTTAAGAGACTTGTACAGAGTCATAGAGTAGGTAAATGTAGGCTGAGGGAATCAAACTCATGAATACAGAAAGCTGCTTACTATCAGATTGTAATCTTAATCATCTGCACTAACTGCCATTATTGGAAAGAGAACTGCATTATGCAAATGAGCTCAGCGTTATTTGTGAACAAACCCCAAGAAAATTGGCATGAATTATGTCTAAAGTCAAGCAGTCCTTTAATAACCCAGCAGTACATCTCTGTTTGGGATGCTTGCCACCCCAGCTTATTGTATTCCCCTATACAGCATCCAAAACTATAACAGTAGTACTCAGTTATGGACTCACTATTACTCAGTGGTGCCTTCTAGAGAGAAATACACTAGTGGTTGATGACCTCCTTAAGCCTGCACACAAAGTCAGAGTAATGCCTACTTAATGTACATGCACTGGACAGCTAAAATCTGACCTGTAAGTTACTGCACTTGCCAGGAGTCTTTAGCCATTTTATTGACTATCTACTAGTCTTTTGCATGGTAACCGTAAAATATTGTCTTGTTTCTATCAAATAAAACAAGGATTTTCAGTATGATAATGTTCCCTTGCTTCATGCTCCAGTAGATCCTGGTTGTTTATTAACTAACCTGCAATGCAGGAATGCAGGTGCTACATAGAATAACAAAATACTCAACAGTGATGAAAGCATGATTATATGGAAGTTAAGACTAGAGTAGTGATTCTGTCCACCCTCATTGGGTTCAAGAACCATAAAAGTAAAAGAAAACAGCTTTAGCCTCTTTACAATGTTATGTGGTTTGTTTTAGGAAAACTGTAAGAGTTCCCACAAATATCATAAGAGTGAGATATATTGATTATATTAAACATCAGGAACTTCCTTCAGGTACACATCTTCAGGGTAGCTGTATCACATGACACGTAACAGAGAAGTGCACTGCTGGCATAATAAAAGTCATACTTGAGTTGTTTAAGTGTGTTTTCAGTTTGCTACGGGAACATACCAGCTGAGTGGAATAATTTATCAGTTTCCAGGTAGTAATCAGTAATTCTGTTTATCATGCTACAGTAATTCGTTGTATTAAACACAGTATTGCAAATCCATTTCCGATGACTTAGATGTTATGATTTTTAAGCTTAGAGTTTCCCAATTTAAATTAAATTATTGTAAACAGTTTTGTTCCTAGTCTTAAAATGCACAGTTTTCTAATAAAAGTTACACTAGGCAGTTACAAAAATAAGCCCTATTTTGATAGGGAATAATACATGCAGTGTTCAGCAGTTCAGTGCAGTGGGTGTGTTGAGTTATTGTACTCCTAACTAGATGACATGACGTTGGGTTATTAATATTTTAAGATGGTAGGGATGCATTGTTTGATCACAAGGGTGCAGTCCAAGTAAGCAGACTGGAACACCCCGCAATGAGTAAAAATATGAATTGCCTCCAACTCTTCCATGGTATACTGCTGCTATACAATGACATTATTTTAAATAGAATTATCTTACTTTTTTAAAAATAATGCCACTGTGTAATGCAAGCTCTATGGTCATTCGCTCTACACTGATGTAAGTCAGTGGGGACAACCTTAAGATGTACAGTACATATCTACATGCATGCACTTGGTAACACATTCATAGTGCCTCACATCAGTACACTATGTGACACTGTAAGTGTAGCAGTACAAGTTAAAGAAACTGTTATTCAAAGTTCATGTCAGATCCTTTTTGTATTTTTCAATTAAACAAGGTGGAGGGGTATAATATTTGTGTAGTTATTCACAGTAAACCATGCTTTGAAATTAATAACAAATGTGATATATTTCATTATATAGCAATGACAAGCAATGGTAGCTATTACAGCTTTGTAGCCATACTGATCTTTGTTTCAGTGCAGCTACTAAAGCTGTTGGTGTGTGTGATGATGTGAGGTATTGCCAGCTATATCAGGAGAAGTAGGGCAGTGGGTGTGTAACATATGCCACTATAACCAGCTGGAGGTTTGTAAAGAATTATATGTCATTTGTATATCAAACTGATTTGTACAAATGCTTATGATGAAAAATGTATTTGTAAAGTTGCTTGTGTTAAACTGTACCAGTAGTGTGTTCTGCTGGACAGCAAAGAAGTACACCTGTATGTCATACTGTTTTATAACTGTTGACATTAATATTGTAACAGAGGCTACTGGAAGAGAAGAGCTTCATCTCAGCTCCAGCTAACTTTGAAAAATAGTTTTAAATGAAATTATTTAATTAAGACTATGTATCTTACAGTTCTGATTGCAGCCAGAGATAAAATGTCAGGGAAAACAAGGACTAGGAATCCAGCTGTATTGTCTCTAGCAGGAAGCTAATCACTACCCTGGAAGGGAGGAAGTGTTTTAATGGTTTTATGATTTCCAGAAACTGCAACAGATCTTAGCAAAGCTTTATGTGTGTGTATTATTGACACATATGTGCTAAATCCTGGAAGCCTCTAGTAAAGGGGGATAGTATGGGAACCAAAGTCAGATGACCAGATGTATGTGATGTCATTCTGTAATCGAGGATAAAATTTATGTTTTAATACTAGATGAGACTGAAGTCTCAGGGCAGTCTGTTTTTGGAACCTGACATAGAAGGATCACTCACCTACTTCATCTTTCCTTGCTCTATTAAGTGACCAGGGAATAGTAATTCTTTAGATCAGTCAGAAAAATATAGTGAGATTAATTAAGTACTGTTTTTCTGTATCTGTATGAATCTATTTCTATGTAAATATTTCCTGTGATTGAAACGCTGGTGTTTATTGTAAATAGACATTCCATATTTTCATGTTCTTTTATTATTTAGTATTAAATATATTTAAACATTTCATTGTGGCTGGTCCTTTAGAGAATATTTTAAACTTTGAGAGTACTTGTATCTATTTGATGACTCTGTAGCCCCTCCTAAAAGCCTTACTGCATTGGCCAAACACTGCCATTGGTATTAATATTAATTTCGCTCACTAAAATTGGGTATCCTAGTAAGAGACTTGGAGTAGCTGGCTTTGGAGTGTCTGGTGACAGTGTATCTACCTTATAGTCTGTGCAGAAGGTGGCATAGCTAGTCAATCTATGCCATCTTTTCCCAGGTGTGTGTGAAAATCAAATCTCAAAGAGTGTGTGTGTGTCAGCTGTTTGGAACAGGGACACAGAGCACTGGTTTCACAGAGAGAGTCATGGGGAACTTGGCTTGGACACTCAGCTGAGGACTCAACTCTACAACTGTGCCAGTGGGGAGTTTTACTGGGGACCTGGAGAGAGAGAGAGAGAGAGAAGCCCAGACCCCAGACTGAGTGTGTTCCCTGTGTGCTCTTAAGGAAAATTGTGCTTGATGCAGAGAGCTGCCTCTGGAAATACTGTGCGTATCTATTTTTGTTCCAAGTAAATGTCGCTCTCCAGTGTGAGTGGTGAGGATTCAGGCTCCTTCATTACTGGCTCAGAGAGGGGACTTCACAGTGTGGAATACTGGATTCTACCTAACAAAAGGACTGATGTGCATTTCAATGCATGGCAAAATGTGACCACTGTATAATAATATATATTGACCAAAATTCTAGAATTTCTGTAATGACAAAGAGAAGCTGCAGATGCATTCATATACTGGACCAATGTACTTAAAGATAACTTTTTTTCTAGGTAAAGTTACTAACTGAAAGAAAATTGAAGAGCAAAGTTACTTTTATAGCTAGTTGTCTCGGGTATTGACTGCTATGTAATATTAGATTGTGGCTGGTATCTCATTCAAGAAATACAACATTTGCTACATTTAGCCATTAGGTGTTCCTCTCATAGCAGATTTCCATCAAATGGACCATTATTTCACCACTCAGGCCATCAGCCACTCAGTAGTTTCATAGTTCTTAAGTAAGTACAAGACAATCTGTCTGCAGACCTTTAAAAGTGTAGTTAGTAACCTGTGTTCAAAATTGCTTCAAAGAGGGCAATACAGGATATGTCAGGGAGAAACTTGAGGCTGCCCATCCAATTATCTAGGTTTACCATGAAGCTGGCAATTGCGCTAATCTGTTTGACGTGTAGTGGAAGTTTGTTTCAGAGGTGGGGGATATGCTGGGATATGAATCTATCATGCCAACATGTCTTATTTATTCAAAAACCTGGGTGAAGGAACTAAAAGAGGCATTTGATCTATGAGTAATCTATGAGAAATGGAAGGTCAAAGAGGGTCAGATCTTCAGATCTTTCATGGCTAGAAAGGCTAGACATATATCCTCACAGTACAATATATAAGAAATTGAGTATAGATGTGGGGGATCCAGTCTGTTCTCATAACCAGGATATTTGAGACTGCTTATCTTTTAAGTTAGGAACCTATGAGATCTGTCAAGTTGAGTGATATGTTTTGACAAATACATGCAAAAGGGAGCATTATATTCAATAATGGGCCTGATGAGATGAGAGCAAGGGGAATTATGACTTTTTTGGATCTTGATAAGACACCTTTGGAAAATAATTGAGCCAGATATAAGGTTTTCTTGCATCTATATCACTTTATTGAATTGCTATTCAGTGAATAGCAATTCATTGAACCTCCATTTATTGAAGCTGCTAGCCATTGAATGGCTTTTTAAGGCCTTTATAGGAACCAACACTTCATCACTAAACATACCAAAGCCACTATAGCAAGAACTCACCTCTTATCCATCCTCCTTTATGCCTCGACCATCATGACTACTCTCCACCGCACAGAACTAAACAAAATGGAATCTTGTTACAACAAGATAGCCAAGTTTGCAAATGATGCCTCCTATAGATCCCACCACTATATTTCCCTCAAGCAACTCAATTGGCTGGAGTTGTCTCACCTACTCCTACTCAAATCAACTCTCAATAGCACACAAGCTCTACTACCTTCCTGACAAAACTCCAGCACTTCTGCCACTAATTCAGCCCTACGTCACCACTAGAGCCTTAAGATGTACTAACCAAAAACTCATAAATGTCATCAAACATAAAAACGATACTGAGAAATCTCTCTTTGCATGCACTTTTGCCAGAACCTGGAATTCACTCCCAAGCTAAATTACCTTTACCACCTCTCTTACCCATTTTAAAAAACTCCTGAAAACTCATTATGAAAACAGCTGGCTTTGTTCATGCTATACCCCTGGCTAACCCATCCCACTGCGCTGTTTGCAAGGATTCCATCAGAGATCACCTGTATCCCCTGGTATACTTGTTAATCCAATGATATGTGCCTTCTAATTCAATGACATATACTGTATTAAACATCTTGGGAAAACAAAAATGAAAAAAAATGTATGTGATTGTATGCATTATATACAACAAGAACTTGTTAATAATTACTGTAAATATGCTCATATGTATTTCTTTCATGGAGATCATATGCATATAGGCTGCTTATATGTTCTCTCATTTATGTAATATGATGTTGGAGCTTTTCTCCCCTGGCCTCTGCTGAAAATGGATATGTATCCAGTCGGACTTTCCCAGTTAACAAATGTAAAATAAAATAAATAAATAAAAATAAAGTGAAATTTTAACTAGGGCAAACCAGCGGTAGGCCAACCAAGCCACTTTAAAAACCTATCAAGGTGGGGTGCTGGCCCCCCACACTCCCCTAACTAAATATATCAACTCCGAGATTGCACTACAGTGGGGAAAAGGGCAAATTCCAGATGGTGGCCAACTGATGGTTTGCCCTAGGAGAAGTCACTGATCGAAGAATAGTGGCTTCGATAAACAGAGGTTCGATGAATTGCTATTCTCTGAATAGCAATTCGATAAAGTGATATAGACTCGGTTATCTTAACTATTGCAGGAAAATTATGGTTAAAATGTAATGAATTATCATTAAAAGTTTATATATATCTTTTACATCAGTGTCTTATTGAAAGGATGTGTCATCTGCCTGGTATAGAAACATTTTGTTTACCAGAAATTAATTGTACTCTGTTTTTCACATTTTAATTGAGACAATTGCTTTTGCACCAATTATTACTTCAGTCTGACCTGTGTTGGATTAATTGTGAGTCAGTGGAAGATTGAATAACCACTCCCAATTTACAGTTGTTTGTTAACCTAAATAACTATAGGCCAGGAGTGTTGGCCTGAATGTCTGAAAAATAGATGCCAAATAGAACATTGCTCAACATTGGGCCCTATGGTACACCATTGGTAACTTTTTCTTTTGGAGTTTGTGCCTGTGACTTTAACCATATGGATTCTGTCAGTCAGATTCTGTTATCCACTATACAACATAAGGATTTCTATTCAGATTTACAAGTTTGTCAATAATGACTGCATAGAGAATAGTGTCAATGACAATGACCAGGTTCAGATATGTTGTATGTCCTGCAAAACACTATCCACTGCCTCAGTGACCTTTTTAATGAAAATAATGAGATTAAAGAGATGTGAATTTGTTTTAACAAACCAAATTGATGACGGTATAAGGTTTATAGACTTTCAATGTCCAAATTAATAAAGGCTGACATAATACATTTCATAACTTTACAAATGAGGCTAGTGAGACTAACTGGTCTGGAGTTAATAGGGTCTGTTGTCTGCTGTTGTGCAATGACATTACAATGGCTGTTTTCCAGGCTTCAGGAATGTAACTGGTGGAGAGGCTTAGATTAAAGAGGTTAAGTACCATACCACATGCAAGTATAATAAAGTGAAGGATCTCCAAACTGACCCATATGTGGTTAGGTGGATATCTAATTGGCTTAGGGACAGGACTCACCCAGTAGGAGTAGGGAATGCATCCCCAAGATCATGAAGTTGACTAGTGGATCCCCCAAGACATCTATAGTGGGAACACTGATATCTAGTTTTAAAATCTACATACATCAAATGAGGATCAATGATTAACAAGGTTTGATGATGATTGTAAATTAGGAGTTGTGAAGTCCAACTCTGACATACAGACAGTCCAACAGGAGGTTACACTTGTCAGTAACTGGTGTACAAAAAATGGGCACATACTCAATGCCAAATGGTACAACGTTGTTATGCTTGGTAAGCAACTCCTAGCTCCAGCTTATACTATAGAAAAACACCACTTCAAAATGAGGAGGTAGTCAGAGACCTGGGTACTTGGGTGGATAGCTATCTCTTGTTTGACCATCATGTTGCAATGGTGTTTAGAAAATCATTTTACCTTGCACAGCTCATAGCAAAAGATATTTCCTCTAGATCAAAAGAAGTCCTTGCCACCTTGTATTCCTCACTGGTTTGACTCATCATTGAGTATAACTCCTTCTTTGGGATGTAACTTACTAAACATATGAAGCAATTGAAAAAACACAGAGGTTTTTAACTAACAAAATCATGGGCTTAAAAGACCTGAGCTACCATGAGAGACTGGGGGCTATATCTCTTTATCATATAGTCTCCTTAGGGGGTGATATATGCCTTGCTTACAGAGCCATAAGGGATCTAGTAGTCATATAACTCCAAAAAATCAAACAGTCCTATCAACACTAAAGCCAGAGACATAAATCTATTACAACAAATAAAATAAGAGGAAGGATCGATTTGTCATGCAGCACTCATCCCATCTATGGAACTCATACTTCTTCTCCAAGATAAGCAGTGTGACACAATGTCCCCATTTGATATACAGAGATTTGAAAAGTAGATATCAAATAGTGGTTCTCCCAGCTTGGGGACTCCACTGGTCATCCTCATGCTGTCAAGGATGCACTCCCTGCTCTTACTGTGTGAGTCCTGTCCCTAAGCCAGCTGGATATCCACCTAGCCACACATGGGTCAATTTGGAGAGCTTACTGTGTGGACAGCTGGATGGGTATTCATAATTTCACTCTTAGTATGACTGGCCTGGCTCTTCTTGAAAAGGGAGGCAAAGCCTAAGAATGGGTACTGGAAGGGTGGAAATGGCCTCATGGCTCAGTTGTTTTAAGTATTTATTTATTTATTTATTTAACATTTGTTTACTGGGAAAGTCCAACTAGGACAGAGCCTATTTTTCAGTGGAGGCCCAGGGAGAAATTCTCCAGATGCATGTCTTTGGAATGTGGGAGGAAATCAGACTACCCAGAGGAAACCCACATGAATGCACGGAGGATATGCAGACTCCACACAGAAGGTACCACAGCCAAGAATTGAACCAGAGAACCTCTTGCTGTGAGGTGACCACTGCACCACTGCACCACCCAAGTTGTCTTGTAACTCTTATGACCCTATGATCTTAAGTAGGGGTTCAGATAAGCCATATTTGGCACTTGGCTTTTGTGATGGTTTGTAGAACTTCTCAATAGTATTTAAAGAGGGTGGCTTTTGCATTATGACTGTAGTGATATTGGTGGTTGGAGTGAAATTTGCACAGAATTTGTCATCTAGGACATTAGATATTTCCTTAGAATTAGAGTAGGCAGTATTAATCTGAACATTGCTGGGAATTCAATCTTAACTTACTGACATATTTAAAGAACAATTTGCAGTTATTTTTGGTTTTAATGCCTCTTTTAAGTTCATATTCAACTTTGATCTTCTTACTGGTTTCATTAAGCTGTTTATTAGTTTGCTATAAGTGTGCTGTAAAGGTTAGTAGAATGATATTTCTTATAAGAATTAAATAATTCCTTTCTCTTATTATACAATTCATTTATGTGGATAATCTACCATATATTTTTAAAAATGTTTCATTATATTTGGTGCACATAGGAGATGTCTTAAAAATATATCTACTTGAGGGAGTAGAAATCAGAAGCATAAGCAGTAGCTTTAGCAATTGGATCCATCAGAAGAGGATTACAGGAGAATTTATTTAGGTCATTGAGCAAGTGTAGAAAGTTTACTTCTTAGAAGTCCCTAAATGCAGAGGTATTACCAGGGAAAATACCACCAATTTTAAAGGAAACTATAAGATCATAGGATCGCAGGCTAACTACCCTAGAGCTTCATCCTAGTAATTCATTCCCTAAATTTTCCAAATATCAGTGCCCACATGCTAGAATTTCTTTAGTATATGCCTGTGACTTAGGGCATCTACAAAATGCCCATTCCATAAGGGCCACAGGAAATGAAACAGGGGTGTTTTTGTGATTTCCCATCCATTGGTCCAAACTGTGCTTCAATAGCTTTAGGGAAGAGCTCTGTTTCACATGAATAGGGAGTCTTTTCCAGAGAAGGAGTAATCTCTGAGACACATATCTATCCCTCCAACTTGTTTTGTTTATGTCACAGATGAGATTTAGATCTTTAGGTCAGGTAATTCTAATGCTGTTTGTTTTGCAAATGTGCAGCAGATCGATAAGGGCTGGATCAGAGAATACCTTGTAGGATAGGCATAGACTGCCCGTCAGAAGTCCGAAGGAGACTGAGTACAGGTTATGGTCTGATTTGGAAAATGACGCATATGGAGGTGTGCAAGAAGTAACCATATTTGTGAGGATAAGAGTAAGGCTTTGGAGGCTTGTAGTAGGATAGTTAACTAACTACAACAGAATGTCTTTAAATATACTGATCCCAAGGGTATTGCCAGAATGTCTTTAAATATACTGATCCCAAGGGTATTGCCAATATCCTGGCAGATCGATTCAGTGCCAACTTCACCCCCCCCTCTCACCCCCTAAAGGGCCCAGCTCAATACCAAAAGATTGCCAAATTCTGGTAATCACGGCCACACAGTTAAAAAATGCACTCTCCAAAGCTAAGAATACAGCATCCATGGGACCAGACGACATCTCAGTCTGTGTACTACATGAACTACAAAATGAATTGGCACCTCACCTAAGTGTCATGTTTAATCATAGCCTCAACTCAGGCTTCATGCCCAATGAGTGGCACACAGCTACAGTTATCCCACTCCACAAGGGGGGATCCACCTTGGATCCCAGGAACTATCGTCCCATCAATCGGATGAGCCTGATCTGCAAAGCCATGGAATGCATTATCATAGAACTTATAAACAAAGACATTGGCAACCTTCAAACACTGGACCCCACCCAGTTTTGTAAAGGACCAATCTTGTCTCCTCAACCTGATTGACTTCTTTGAATCAGTATCCAGAGACGTAGATGAGGGCAAGGTGGTCCACACAGCCTATCTGGACCTCGCCAAGGCCTTCAACATCATCCCCCACTCTGGAATCATAGATAAGCTTACTAAGCTGGGCATTAATCCCTACATCGTTCAATGGGTTGCCAACTGGCTTACTGACAGAGCCCACACTGTAAAAGTAGCCGACTCAAAATCCAGCTCCAGACAAGTGACAAGTGGAGTACCTCAGGGTTCAGTCCTGGGACCACTCTTGTCTGGCATCTACTTCTCTGAAGTACAGGCCAGCACTAAGGGACTCTGGCAAACAAAGTTCGCAGATGACTGCAAACTGCGAGCCATTATTGAATCCCCAAATGATGTTGGTATTCTACAAAAGTGCCTTAAAGAAACAGATGCTTGGTGCCAGAGCCATGGGCTCAAGCTCAATGCCAAGAAATATATAGTTATCCCCTTTGGGAAAAACTATGTACCCATGAATTACCACATAAGTGGCAGTACACTAAACACTGAAAGTGCGATAAGGGACTTAGGGACACAAGTGGACAGTGGTCTCACCTTCGATAACCACATCGCCACAACAGTCAGGAAATTCTTCTATGTGGCACACCTCATCATTTAGGGCTTTTCATCCAGAAAAAAGAAGGTCATTGTCCCAATGTACTCATCCCTCATTAGACCCATTATAGAGTACAACGCCCTGTTTGGTATGCACCTCACAAGACATCTGCAACAACTGGAAAGGCCACAGAAATGCCTCACTAAAAGAATCACAAGCCTAAAGCAGATGCCCTATGCTGACTGTCTAAAAAAACTCCAGCTGCTCAGAGGCGATCTCTGCTTAACATACAAGGCCATGTCAAACCCAGAGCTGTTGGACATGATACACTTAAAGAAATCCCAATCCCTCAGAGCCACATGCTCCATGGATCTAAACCTGGTCATCACAATGAACAAAACATGCTGGAGGGATAGGTTCCTGACCCAGAGACTCCCCATACTCTGGAATAGACTGCCCATACATGTCAAGCTGAGCGCCTCTTTGCCCCTGTTCAAAAAGAACCTTGACGATTGGATAGGAGATAGGAAATTCAGGCCAGGGATCACATCAATTGCCCTGTTAGACAGGGGACCAGGGAAGTAATAGCCAAGGAATTGTTATGGCTAGGGTTGTATAGGCCCTAGGTCCGATAGCCTAGTACCAACCTATGAACCTATAATTGTATTTGGATCCATTGCTGTGGTTTTCTACTTTGACTTCTATGTCAGCAAGGCAATTCCTTAGGATTCTGGGTTTCTTGGCAGCCATACATCCATGATTCTCATGATGCCTTTTACAAGACTTTGTATGAGGAGGATACAGTGGTTTGTAAAATCTCTCCGGTTCCTGCACCTACACCCACTGACTTTTTCAAATTCCAGTATTAGATCTTGTAAAATGGCAGAAAGTGTGATAGAGATACCACATTTCTCAGACTCCAGATCTCCCATTCTCCCATTCAACTCCAACACAGTCAGTTACAACAGATGCCTCAGACTCTGCTCAGGGAGCAGTATTCATACACATAAAAGTGCAGGGTCTATGGAAAAATATATAGACCAAAACACTTAAACATAAAACAGATACTAGCTCTTATAAATACTCTCAACTCTCTGAATCATCTGTGGACCCCTAAGACCTCTTCCAGCGTTTAAAAATAGCACCACAATAATGTTTAATAAATTACAAACAACACCACAGTAATGTTTAATAAACAAGTAGGAACCAGATCCTACCCTATGTGCAGACTAGCCACATTAGCATGAGATATAGTGTTACAGCACAATCTCACTCTAACTCTACAAGCATCTTACATCCCATCAGAGCAAAATTGCATGGTAGAAAAACTGAATAGGAACAGAGCAGAGCCTTATAAATGGAAACTGAATCAGGGGATCATCCAAGATTTGATCACTTTTGAGGGAGTACCTCAAGTAATATTTTTGTCTCCTTTCAAAACAATCATTTGGAAAAAAAAATGCTCCATAACTCCATGCAAGAAGGCCTGAAATACAGATGTTTTTTTTTTTCTTTTCCTTAGACATGAATGTTCCTGTATGCTGTTCCACCCTTTACATTGATTACAAGGGTACATCTGAAGGTTCAAGAGGACCCCCCAAAAAAATTATTGTGATCACCACTTCTGGTCCAGGCAGCAGTGGTTCTCCCTTCTTCTGGAAATGGCCAGGGGCAATTAACATAAGCTTCCTCACAGACTGGATTTATTTACACAAGTTCAGGGTTGCTTGATACATCCTGACCCCAAACAACTGCAACTGACTGCCTGGATGATATGGTATTAATACCCTTTAGGCACCTGTTTTCTGAGGATATGCAGCAGGCTTTTATAAATACTGTCAGCTCTCTGAATCATCTGTGGTCCCCAGGACATCTTCCAGTGCTTACAGATAAACTATAGTCATATGTTTAAACAAACAAGCAAGAAGCAGATCCTAAAACCTACTTACTGAAAATCATATATCAGCAAAGAGTTTTTCTAGTTGATGTCAGTAAAATAACTAGTACCCATTCAGAGCTAGTGTTTTTCTGCTTTGATAGTATTGATGTGAGTTACTATTCTATGGCCTGTCTTACTCCTCTATCAAGGTTCTACTGTTGACCATTTCAGTATTCTGCTCATGAATCCCCCTCTTTCAACGCAGTCTCATGTCAAAATGTTTTTGAAAGGGTTTCTGCATAAAACACCCCTGCCCAAAAAATGCATCTCCTCCTTGGGTACTGAACTAAAACTGACACTTGCTGCATTTGAACCAGCTCACTGGGCTGACTCGACGTTCTTAACATGGAAATCACTCTTACTTATTGCTTTGACCTCTGCAAGAAGAATTTTTGAGTTGCAAGCTTTTACAGTGGGTCAGCATTATCTCATTTTTCACAAAGACAGAGTTTCCTTGAGAACTAATCCTTTGTTTATGCCTAGAGTGGTATCTTAGCTTACTTTAAGCCTATCTATCAATCTCTCTGCCTTGTTTCAAGAATCTAAAAATGAGGGAGAAAGAATCCTTCATACCTTGGATTATCAGAGACACTTGGGTACTAGTTTGACATAAGACCATCTTTCAGAACCTCTGAACAGTTGTTCAATTCTTCTGAAGTTAAGAAGAAAGGACAGCCTGTGTCAAAGCAAACTATTTCCAAATGGTTGCCTCAGGCTATTACCTTTTTTTATTTCCATGACAACAGAACTATTCCAGGCACAGTCAAGACTCACTCTATCAGGTCTTGGCTTCATCTATGGCTTTTTGGAAAGGGTTGGATTCTAGAAGCATTCTAGAAGCAGCAAAATGGTCCTCAGTACATACTTTTACAAAGCAATATAAACTAGATTCCTTCTCCTGGTCTAGGACAGGCTTTGGTAGGACCATTCCCCAGGGGCTCCTAGACCCTTCTTCTTTCTACTCCCAGTTCTTCTAAGCTATGATAATCTACTCATATAGCTTAGGCTACTATAGTAGTGTTCGTAATGATGAACATAGTACAGTTGTTTGAGTAAACTTACCGTAACAGCAGACATTCAAATGATCACTGCTGCCGTAGCCACTCCCTTATTTTTTGTTCTATTTTTTTCAGGGTGTGGACATATATATTTTTTTTCTTTTTCTAGCAATGTCCTTTCAGGCCTTAGCCTACTTCACTCTGTTGGCATGAAATCTCTGTCCAGCTTGGCACCCAAATCTGACTTTTAGTCAGCTCATTTCAAGCTGTCTAATGGTTTGGGCATATAGAAGGTACCCTGAGTCTTTGGAAGATGGCCAGCTGTTATATCCTATGCACGATATAACCCATATATCTTAGCATACTGCCCCAGTGATCATTCAAACATCTACTGCTATGGTAAGATTATTTGCACAACTGTAGTTTCTGTGGTGTCATTATCTGGTACACAACTCAAGAGACTGTCAGTTAGGCAGATAGGGGTTCAAAGCTATGATGATCCAACATGTGGAATGATGACAACCATCATTATACTGTGCTAATAATGCTAATAATTGTAAAATATGGTAAAGTGATATGTTCATGTTGCAGATTCCATACTGCATTATAATCATACAGTGAATTGTACAGTGCATGGTGACTCTCAATCCCCAACTGTGCCATATCATTTTCCAATCTTCATTATACAGTCTGCAGCATTATTTTTAACTTTACATGAGTATGTGTAGTCAAACGTCTTCAGTACACCTACTTCTGTGGCATATCTTACTCATGCTCCTGAATTTGCAGTGTCAGTGTGAAAGGTCAGTGGATCAGGCCCAAGTGTGTGCATTTTGTTTACCCTGATATCACATTTTCTTTTTTCCTGATATGTATTTTACAGACACCTCTTTTATGACTACACAATTAACTGTCATACTAATACTCTATACTGGTGAAAATAGTGTCCACAGGTCTGTACATTTTGTTTATTCCAATATCAAATTTCCCAGTCCCTAGACACGTGTTAATCCACTGACCTTTGTACCTACTGCTTCTGTGGCATGACCTCCAAATACGGTGGTCTACAACATATCAGTGATATAGGCAAGTACTCGATCTTATCCATGGGAATTTCTCTTCCAGTACTGTAATCTGTTGCATTATACTGACAATAAGCTGTCATACATATGTACATTGTAGGGAAATTTGGCATTGTCTGAGATGATTCGTGTATCTGGATTCTTCTGCCAGTGTTGAGATAGCTTCTGTCACTTATCTGTGTTTTTATGCAAGGATGTGTAATGTGCTCTAGAGGGCTCTCAACATGACTGATTCACAGACTACCCTTGCTAAGATGGCTGTATGACACATAGTGTGGGAGTTCTTGGCTTGTTTCCCTTGAGGTCTCCTTGCTAAGGTGGCTGTATGACACATAGTGTAGGAGTTCTGGGATTGTTTCTCTTGAGGTCTGTTACTAGACCTTTTGTCATTGCAATCCATCTGCACATGTGACACATTTTACAGTTATGTGTTTTTATGACCCCCCCCCGTAGTATGACGGTGGCAGTGTCTCACCTTTATAGTATAATATGGCTATACTGGCATGTGGACTGAATTTCTGTACTAACACACCTCAGTAGAAACATCTTTTCCTTTCTAATTACCTTCACGGCATAGTATGGATGCATGGCTAAAATTCCCCATTATTGTTATCTATCATGTATGTTGCTGCAGCACAGTCACGGGATCTCATGCAAGAGGTTTCCAACATGCAACTCAGTAGATCTTCTCCTAGTGAGGAAAGGGGAAATGGGATAGAATCAGCAGTTGCAAGGTCATCCTCAGTGAAACTGTCGACCTACAGCATAAACCACTGGCTGCAATAACAGCTGTAAGCAGTGGTCAGAGAAGGTTCTGAGGCCAACAGAGACTAGGCTGAAGACCTGGAAGTCACCTGGAGAGAAAGCACAAGATTTCAAGGAAATACTGAGCTCTGGCACCTCAGGAAGAAGAGGAAGAGGAAATAGTTGAAGTTGAAACCATATGGCAGTGTCTCAAAACAGCCCGCATGAGGACTTTAGAACCAATATGCAGCTGAGCCAGGTATGAAAATAAGGCACATAAAGAAAGCTGGTAGTGGAATACAGAAATCCAGGACATCATCAAAAGAAAAAGGAGTGCAGGAAAAAATGAGAGCCAGAAAAGATACACCAGGCTAAGAAAGAATGCTGATTGACTAATTGCAACAGATAAAGCAAGGCATCCAAAGCATTCTACCAGCTTCTGGAAAGTAACTCAGTAGATTGCACAAAGAAACTCATTTGGTTGCAAAGCAAATAAGTAAAGATAAAGAAGATAGTTATTAGACACCCTTCATAAGGGATGCAAGCAACAACCTGCTCACCACTCAACAGCACATCAAAGGCAGATGGAAGGAGTACGTTCAGCAACTTCTGAAAGAAGAAACTCCACAGAGGCTGTACTGCCTCAGACATAGGCTACAATGAAAGAAGAAGTGGAGCCCATCATAGAAGAAGTAATTAAGGAAAATGAAATCAGGGAAAGCAGCAGGCTCAGATGGGGTCACAGCAGATATGATCAAGATGTTGGTTGAGTTAGGGAAAAAATGGCTCCATAGGAAACATTTAGTAGTTTGGAGAAAAAGGAGTATCCCAGATAACTTGAGAATAAGTATGCTAGTGTCAGTACAAGAACAAAGGGGAGACATTCATAACTTTGGTCAGTATAGAGGCTTCTATCACACTACATGAAAGTTCTGGAGAGAGTGATTAATAAATTAATGTGCAGAAGAGTAAAAAGTAAGATGGGAGATGAGCAGTTTGGATTCAGATCAGGATATAACACAGCAGACTTAATGTTTGCAATAAGACAGATAGTTGAGAAGAAGCTAGAGATGAGGAAAGAGTCCAACTGGGTAATTCTAGACATGGAGAAAGCATCTGAAAATGTCCCAAGAAAGCTGATTTGGGCAGTCCTGTGTGACTTGAAGTCCCAGAAACATTGGTAGAAATAGTGCTGGCTATGTATGAGGACCCAATGACATA